>NW_028112975.1:107500-114639 GCF_964234715.1 Podarcis melisellensis | reverse complement strand
ACCCTAACCCTAACCCTAACCCTAACCCTAACCCTAACCCTAACCCTATTCTTGGATTGTTCTTCCGGTGTTCATTCACTCTAACCCTAACCCTAACCCTAACCCTAACCCTAACCCTAGCCCTAACCCTAACCCTAACCCTAACCCTAACCCTAACCCTAACCCTAACCCTATTCTTGGATTGTTCTTGCGGTGTTCATTCACCCTAACCCTAACCCTAACCCTAACCCAACCCTAACCCTTACCCTTACCCTAACCCTAACCCTAACCCTAACCCTAACCCTAACACTAACCCTATCCCTATTCTTGGATAGTTCTTGCGGTGTTCATTCACCCTAACCCTAACCCTAACCCTTACCCTAACCCTAACCCTAACCCTAACCCTAACCCTAATCTTGGATTGTTCTTGTAGTGTTCATTCATCCTTACCCTAACCCTAACCCTAACCCTAACCCTAACCCTAACCCTAACCCTAACCCTAACCCTAACCCCAACCCTAACCCCAACCCTAACCCTAACCCTAACCCTAATCTTGGATTGTTCTTGTGGTGTTCATTCATCCTAACCCTAACCCTAACCCTAACCCTAACCCTAACCCTAACCCTAACCCTATTCTTGGATTGTTCTTGCGGTGTTCATTCACCCTAACCCTAACCCTAACCCTAACCCTAACCCTAACCCTACTCTTGGATTGTTCTTGCGGTGTTCATTCACCCTAACCCTAACCCTAACCCTAATCTTGGATTGTTCTTGTAGTGTTCATTCATCCTAACCCTAACCCTAACCCTAACCCTAACCCTAACCCTAACCCTAATCCTAATCTTGGATTGTTCTTGCGGTGTTCATTCATCCTAAACCTAACCCTAACCCTAACTCTAACTCTAACCCTAACCCTAACCCTAACCCTAACCCTAACCCTAACCCTAACCCTAACCCTAACCCTAACCCTAACCCTATTCTTGGATTGTTCTTCCGGTGTTCATTCACTCTAACCCTAACCCTAACCCTAACCCTAACCCTAACCCTAACCCTAACCCTAACCCTAACCCTAACCCCAACCCTAACCCTAACCCTAACCCTAACCCTTACCCTAATCCTGGATTGTTCTTGTGGTGTTCACTCATCCTAACCCTAACCCTAACCCTAACCCTAACCCTAACCCTAACCCTAACCCTAACCCTAACCCTAACCCTAATCTTGGATTGTTCTTGTAGTGTTCATTCATCCTAACCCTAACCCTAACCCTAACCCTAACCCTAACCCTAACCCTAACCCTAACCCTAACCCTAACCCTAACCCTAATCTTGGATTGTTCTTGCGGTGTTCATTCATCCTAAACCTAACCCTAACCCTAACCCTAACCCTAACCCTAACCCTAACCCTAACCCTAACACTAACACTAACACTAACCCTTATCTTGGAATGTTCTTGCGGTGTTCATTCATCCTAACCCTAACCCTAACCCTAACCCTAACCCTAACCCTAACCCTAACCCTAACCCTAACCCTAACCCTAACCCTAATCTTGGATTGTTCTTGCGGTGTTCATTCATCCTAACCCTAACCCTAACCCTAACCCTAACCCTAACCCTAACCCTAACCCTAACCCTAACCCTATTCTTGGATTGTTCTTGCGGTGTTCATTCACCCTAACCCTAACCCTAACCCTAACCCTAACCCTAACCCTATTCTTGGATTGTTCTTCCGGTGTTCATTCACCCTAACCCTAACCCTAACCCTAACCCTAACCCTAACCCTAACCCTAACCCTAACCCTAACCCTAACCCTAACCCTAACCCTAACCCTAACCCTAACCCTAACCCTATTCTTGGATTGTTCTTGCGGTGTTCATTAACCCTAACCCTAACCCTAACCCTAACCCAACCCTAACCCTTACCCTAACCCTAACCCTAACCCTAACCCTAACCCTAACCCTAACCCTAACCCTAACCCTATTCTTGGATTGTTCTTGCGGTGTTCATTCACCCTAACCCTAACCCTAACCCTAACCCTAACCCTAACCCTAACCCTAACCCTAACCCTAACCCTAATCTTGGATTGTTCTTGTAGTGTTCATTCATCCTTACCCTAACCCTAACCCTAACCCTAACCCTAATCTTGGATTGTTCTTGCGGTGTTCATTCATCCTAAACCTAACCCTAACCCTAACCCTAACCCTAACCCTAACCCTAACCCTAACCCTAACCCTAACCCCAACCCTAACCCTAAACCTAACCCTAACCCTAACCCTAACCCTAACCCTAATCTTGGATTGTTCTTGCGGTGTTCATTGATCCTAACCCTAACCCTAACCCTAACCCTAACCCTAACCCTAACCCTAACCCTAACCCTAACCCTATTCTTGGATTGTTCTTGCGGTGTTCATTCACCCTAACCCTAACCCTAACCCTAACCCTAACCCTAACCCTAACCCTAACCCTAACCCTAACCCTAACCCTTATCTTGGATTGTTCTTGCGGTGTTCATTCATCCTAACCCTAACCCTAACCCTAACCCTAACCCTAACCCTAACCCTAACCCTAACCCTAACCCTAACCCTAACCCTAACCCTAACCCTAATCTTGGATTGTTCTTGCGGTGTTCATTCATCCTAACCCTAACCCTAACCCTAACCCTAACCCTAACCCTAACCCTAACCCTAACCCTAACCCTAACCCTAACCCTAACCCTAACCCTAACCCTAACCCTAATCTTGGATTGTTCTTGTAGTGTTCATTCATCCTAACCCTAACCCTAACCCTAACCCTAACCCTAACCCTAACCCTAACCCTAACCCTAACCCCAACCCTAACCCCAACCCTAACCCTAACCCTAACCCTAATCTTGGATTGTTCTTGTGGTGTTCATTCATCCTAACCCTAACCCTAACCCTAACCCTAACCCTAACCCTAACCCTATTCTTGGATTGTTCTTGCGGTGTTCATTCACCCTAACCCTAACCCTAACCCTAACCCTAACCCTAACCCTAACCCTAATCTTGGATTGTTCTTGCGGTGTTCATTCACCCTAACCCTAACCCTAACCCTAACCCTAATCTTGGATTGTTCTTGTAGTGTTCATTCATCCTAACCCTAACCCTAACCCTAACCCTAACCCTAACCCTAACCCTAATCCTAATCTTGGATTGTTCTTGCGGTGTTCATTCATCCTAAACCTAACCCTAACCCTAACTCTAACTCTAACCCTAACCCTAACCCTAACCCTAACCCTAACCCTAACCCTAACCCTAACCCTAACCCTATTCTTGGATTGTTCTTCCGGTGTTCATTCACTCTAACCCTAACCCTAACCCTAACCCTAACCCTAACCCTAACCCTAACCCTAACCCCAACCCTAACCCTAACCCTAACCCTAACCCTTACCCTAATCCTGGATTGTTCTTGTGGTGTTCACTCATCCTAACCCTAACCCTAACCCTAACCCTAACCCTAACCCTAACCCTAACCCTAACCCTAACCCTAATCTTGGATTGTTCTTGTAGTGTTCATTCATCCTAACCCTAACCCTAACCCTAACCCTAACCCTAACCCTAACCCTAACCCTAACCCTAACCCTAACCCTAATCTTGGATTGTTCTTGCGGTGTTCATTCATCCTAAACCTAACCCTAACCCTAACCCTAACCCTAACCCTAACCCTAACCCTAACACTAACACTAACACTAACCCTTATCTTGGAATGTTCTTGCGGTGTTCATTCATCCTAACCCTAACCCTAACCCTAACCCTAACCCTAACCCTAACCCTAACCCTAACCCTAACCCTAACCCTAACCCTAACCCTAACCCTAACCCTAACCCTAACCCTAATCTTGGATTGTTCTTGCGGTGTTCATTCATCCTAACCCTAACCCTAACCCTAACCCTAACCCTAACCCTAACCCTAACCCTAACCCTATTCTTGGATTGTTCTTGCGGTGTTCATTCACCCTAACCCTAACCCTAACCCTAACCCTAACCCTAACCCTATTCTTGGATTGTTCTTCCGGTGTTCATTCACCCTAACCCTAACCCTAACCCTAACCCTAACCCTAACCCTAACCCTAACCCTAACCCTAACCCTAACCCTAACCCTAACCCTAACCCTAACCCTAACCCTAACCCTAACCCTATTCTTGGATTGTTCTTGCGGTGTTCATTCACCCTAACCCTAACCCTAACCCTAACCCAACCCTAACCCTTACCCTAACCCTAACCCTAACCCTAACCCTAACCCTAACCCTAACCCTAACCCTAACCCTAACCCTATTCTTGGATTGTTCTTGCGGTGTTCATTCACCCTAACCCTAACCCTAACCCTAACCCTAACCCTAACCCTAACCCTAACCCTAACCCTAACCCTAACCCTAATCTTGGATTGTTCTTGTAGTGTTCATTCATCCTTACCCTAACCCTAACCCTAACCCTAACCCTAACCCTAATCTTGGATTGTTCTTGCGGTGTTCATTCATCCTAAACCTAACCCTAACCCTAACCCTAACCCTAACCCTAACCCTAACCCTAACCCTAACCCTAACCCTAACCCCAACCCTAACCCTAAACCTAACCCTAACCCTAACCCTAACCCTAACCCTAACCCTAATCTTGGATTGTTCTTGCGGTGTTCATTGATCCTAACCCTAACCAAAACCCTAACCCTAACCCTAACCCTAACCCTAACCCTAACCCTAACCCTAACCCTAACCCTATTCTTGGATTGTTCTTGCGGTGTTCATTCACCCTAACCCTAACCCTAACCCTAACCCTAACCCTAACCCTAACCCTAACACTAACCCTTATCTTGGATTGTTCTTGCGGTGTTCATTCATCCTAACCCTAACCCTAACCCTAACCCTAACCCTAACCCTAACCCTAACCCTAACCCTAACCCTAATCTTGGATTGTTCTTGCGGTGTTCATTCATCCTAACCCTAACCCTAACCCTAACCCTAACCCTAACCCTAACCCTAACCCTAACCCTAACCCTAACCCTAACCCTAACCCTAACCCTAACCCTAACCCTAACCCTAACCCCAACCCTAACCCCAACCCTAACCCTAACCCTAACCCTAATCTTGGATTGTTCTTGTGGTGTTCATTCATCCTAACCCTAACCCTAACCCTAACCCTAACCCTAACCCTAACCCTAACCCTAACCCTAACCCTAACCCTAACCCTAACCCTATTCTTGGATTGTTCTTGCGGTGTTCATTCACCCTAACCCTAACCCTAACCCTAACCCTAATCTTGGATTGTTCTTGCGGTGTTCATTCATCCTAACCCTAACCCTAACCCTAACCCTAACCCTAACCCTAACCCTAACCCTAACCCTAACCCTAACCCTAACCCTAACCCTAACCCTAACCCTAACCCTAACCCTAACCCCAACCCTAACCCCAACCCTAACCCTAACCCTAACCCTAACCCTAATCTTGGATTGTTCTTGTGGTGTTCATTCATCCTAACCTTAACCCTAACCCTAACCCTAACCCTAACCCTAACCCTAACCCTAACCCTAACCCTAACCCTAACCCTAACCCTAACCCTAACCCTAACCCTAATCTTGGATTGTTCTTGCGGTGTGCATTAATCCTAACCCTAACCCTAACCCTAACCCTAACCCTAACCCTAACCCTAACCCTAACCCTAACACTAACACTAACACTAACACTAACACTAACACTAACCCTTATCTTGGAATGTTCTTGCGGTGTTCATTCATCCTAACCCTAACCCTAACCCTAACCCTAACCCTAACCCTAACCCTAACCCTAACCCTAACCCTAACCCTACTCTTGGATTGTTCTTGCGGTGTTCATTCATCCTAACCCTAACCCTAACCCTAACCCTAACCCTAATCCTAACCGTAACCCTATTCTTGGATTGTTCTTTCGGTGTTCATTCACCCTAACCCTAACCCTAACCCTAACCCTAACCCTAACCCTAACCACAACCCTAACCCTAACCCTAACCCTAACCCTAACCCTAACCCTAACCCTAACCCTAACCCTAACCCTAACCCTAACCCTATTCTTGGATTGTTCTTCCGGTGTTCATTCACTCTAACCCTAACCCTAACCCTAACCCTAACCCTAACCCTAACCCTAACCCTAACCCTAACCCTAACCCTAACCCTAACCCTAACCCTAACCCTAACCCTATTCTTGGATTGTTCTTGCGGTGTTCATTCACCCTAACCCTAACCCTAACCCTAACCCTAACCCTAACCCTAACCCTAACCCTAACCCTAACCCTAACCCTAACCCTAATCTTGGATTGTTCTTGTAGTGTTCATTCATCCTTACCCTAACCCTAACCCTAACCCTAACCCTAATCTTGGATTGTTCTTGCGGTGTTCATTCATCCTAAACCTAACCCTAACCCTAACCCTAACCCTAACCCTAACCCTAACCCTAACCCTAACCCTAACCCTAACCCTAACCCCAACCCTAACCCTAACCCTAACCCTAACCCTAACCCTAACCCTAACCCTAATCTTGGATTGTTCTTGCGGTGTTCATTCATCCTAACCCTAACCAAAACCCTAACCCTAACCCTAACCCTAACCCTAACCCTAACCCTAACCCTAAACCTAACCCTAACCCTAACCCTATTCTTGGATTGTTCTTGCGGTGTTCATTCACCCTAACCCTAACCCTAACCCTAACCCTAACCCTAACCCTAACACTAACACTAACACTAACACTAACCCTTATCTTGGATTGTTCTTGCGGTGTTCATTCATCCTAACCCTAACCCTAACCCTAACCCTAACCCTAACCCTAACCCTAACCCTAACCCTAACCCTAACCCTAACCCTAACCCTAATCTTGGATTGTTCTTGCGGTGTTCATTCATCCTAACCCTAACCCTAACCCTAACCCTAACCCTAACCCTAACCCTAACCCTAACCCCAACCCTAACCCCAACCCTAACCCTAACCCTAACCCTAATCTTGGATTGTTCTTGTGGTGTTCATTCATCCTAACCCTAACCCTAACCCTAACCCTAACCCTAACCCTAACCCTAACCCTAACCCTAACCCTAACCCTATTCTTGGATTGTTCTTGCGGTGTTCATTCACCCTAACCCTAACCCTAACCCTAACCCTAATCTTGGATTGTTCTTGCGGTGTTCATTCAT
>NW_028112975.1:85000-92500 GCF_964234715.1 Podarcis melisellensis | reverse complement strand
AACCCTAACCCTAACCCTAACCCCAACCCTAACGCCAACCCTAACCCTAACCCTAACCCTAATCTTGGATTGTTCTTGTGGTGTTCATTCATCCTAACCCTAACCCTAACCCTAACCGTAACCCTAACCCTAACCCTATTCTTGGATTGTTCTTGCGGTGTTCATTCACCCTAACCCTAACCCTAACCCTAACCCTAACCCTAACCCTAACCCTAACCCTAACCCTAACCCTAACCCTAACCCTAACCCTAACCCTAACCCTAATCTTGGATTGTTCTTGCGGTGTTCATTCACCCTAACCCTAACCCTAACCCTAACCCTAACCCTAATCTTGGATTGTTCTTGTAGTGTTCATTCATCCTAACCCTAACCCTAACCCTAACCCTAACCCTAACCCTAACCCTAACCCTAACACTAACCCTAACACTAACACTAACACTAACACTAACACTAAACCTTATCTTGGATTGTTCTTGCGGTGTTCATTCATCCTAAACCTAACCCTAACCCTAACTCTAACCCTAACCCTAACCCTAACCCTAACCCTAACCCTAACCCTAACCCTAACACTAACACTAACACTAACACTAACCCTTATCTTGGATTGTTCTTGCGGTGTTCATTCATCCTAACCCTAACCCTAACCCTAACCCTAACCCTAACCCTAACCCTAACCCTAACCCTAACCCTAACCCTAACCCTAACCCTATTCTTGGATTGTTCTTGCGGTGTTCATTCACCCTAACCCTAACCCTAACCCTAACCCAACCCTAACCCTTACCCTAACCCTAACCCTAACCCTAACCCTAACCCTAACCCTAACCCTAACCCTAACCCTATTCTTGAATTGTTCTTGCGGTGTTCATTCACCCTAACCCTAACCCTAACCCTAACCCTAACCCTAACCCTAACCCTAATCTTGGATTGTTCTTGCGGTGTTCATTCATCCTAAACCTAACCCTAACCCTAACTCTAACCCTAACCCTAACCCTAACCCTAACCATAACCCTAATCTTGGATTGTTCTTGTAGTGTTCATTCACTCTAACCCTAACCCTAACCCTAACCCTAATCCTAACCCTAACCCTAACCCTAACCCTAACCCTAACCCTAACCCTAACCCTAACCCTAACCCTAACCCTAACCCTAACCCTAACCCTAACCATAACCCTAATCTTGGATTGTTCTTGTAGTGTTCATTCATCCTAACCCTAACCCTAACCCTAACCCTAACCCTAACCCTAACCCTAACCCTAACCCTAACCCTAACCCTAACCCTAACCCTAACCCTAACCCTAACCCTAACACTAACACTAACACTAACACTAACACTAAACCTTATCTTGGATTGTTCTTGCGGTGTTCATTCATCCTAAACCTAACCCTAACCCTAACTCTAACCCTAACCCTAACCCTAACCCTAACCCTAACCCTAACCCTAACCCTAACCCTAACCCTAACACTAACACTAACACTAACACTAACACTAACACTAACCCTTATCTTGGATTGTTCTTGCGGTGTTCATTCATCCTAACCCTAACCCTAACCCTAACCCTAACCCTAACCCTAACCCTAACCCTAACCCTAACCCTAACCCTAACCCTAACCCTAACCCTAACCCTAACCCTAACCCTAACCCTATTCTTGGATTGTTCTTGCGGTGTTCATTCACCCTAACCCTAACCCTAACCCTAACCCAACCCTAACCCTTACCCTAACCCTAACCCTAACCCTAACCCTAACCCTAACCCTAACCCTAACCCTAACCCTAACCCTAACCCTAACCCTAACCCTATTCTTGAATTGTTCTTGCGGTGTTCATTCACCCTAACCCTAACCCTAACCCTAACCCTAACCCTAACCCTAACCCTAACCCTAATCTTGGATTGTTCTTGCGGTGTTCATTCATCCTAAACCTAACCCTAACCCTAACTCTAACCCTAACCCTAACCCTAACCCTAACCATAACCCTAATCTTGGATTGTTCTTGTAGTGTTCATTCACTCTAACCCTAACCCTAACCCTAACCCTAACCCTAATCCTAACCCTAACCCTAACCCTAACCCTAACCCTAACCCTAACCCTAACCCTAACCCTAACCCTAACCCTAACCATAACCCTAATCTTGGATTGTTCTTGTAGTGTTCATTCATCCTAACCCTAACCCTAACCCTAACCCTAACCCTAACCCTAACCCTAACCCTAACCCTAATCTTGGATTGTTCTTGCGGTGTTCATTCACCCTAACCCTAACCCTCACCCTCACCCTAACCCTAACCCTAACCCTAACCCTAACCCTAACCCTAACCCTAACCCTAACCCTAACCCTAATCTTGGATTGTTCTTGTA
Organism: Podarcis melisellensis; assembly: GCF_964234715.1. NCBI lineage: Eukaryota > Metazoa > Chordata > Lepidosauria > Squamata > Lacertidae > Podarcis > Podarcis melisellensis. Next base: position 90,149 of record NW_028112975.1, on the reverse strand, counting down.
GTGTTCATTCATCCTTAACCTAACCCTAACCCTAACCCTAACCCTAATCTTGGATTGTTCTTGCGGTGTTCACTCATCCTAACCCTAACCCTAACCCTAACCCTAACCCTAACCCTAACCCTAACCCTAAACCTAACCCTAACCCCAACCCTAACCCCAACCCTAACCCTAACCCTAACCCTAATCTTGGATTGTTCTTGTGGTGTTCATTCATCCTAACCCTAACCCTAACCCTAACCCTAACCCTAACCCTAACCCTAACCCTAACCCTAACACTAACCCTATTCTTGGATTGTTCTTGCGGTGTTCATTCACCCTAACCCTAACCCTAACCCTAACCCTAACCCCAACCCCAACCCCAAATCTAACCCTAACCCTAACCCTAATCTTGGATTGTTCTTGTGGTGTTCATTCATCCTAACCTTAACCCTAACCCTAACCCTAACCCTAACCCTAACCCTAATCTTGGATTGTTCTTGCGGTGTTCATTCATCCTAACCCTAACCCTAACCCTAACCCTAACCCTAACCCTAACACTAACACTAACACTAACACTAACCCTTATCTTGGATTGTTCTTGCGGTGTTCATTCATCCTAACCCTAACCCTAACCCTAACCCTAACCCTAACCCTAACCCTAACCCTAACCCTAATCTTGGATTGTTCTTGCGGTGTTCATTCATCCTAACCCTAACCCTAACCCTAACCCTAACCCTAACCCTAACCCTAACCCTAACCCTAACCCTAACCCTAACCCTAACCCTATTCTTGGATTGTTCTTGCGGTGTTCATTCACCCTAACCCTAACCCTAACCCTAACCCTAACCCTAACCCTAACCCTAACCCTATTCTTGGATTGTTCTTCCGGTGTTCATTCACTCTAACCCTAACCCTAACCCTAACCCTAACCCTAACCCTAACCCTAACCCTAACCCTAACCCTAACCCTAACCCTAACCCTAACCCTAACCCTAACCCTAACCCTAACCCTAACCCTAACCCTATTCTTGGATTGTTCTTGCGGTGTTCATTCACCCTAACCCTAACCCTAACCCTAACCCAACCCTAACCCTTACCCTAACCCTAACCCTAACCCTAACCCTAACCCTAACCCTAACCCTAACCCTATCCCTATTCTTGGATTGTTCTTGCGGTGTTCATTCACCCTAACCCTAACCCTAACCCTAACCCTAACCCTAACCCTAACCCTAACCCTAACCCTAACCCTAACCCTAACCCTAACCCTAACCCTAATCTTGGATTGTTCTTGTAGTGTTCATTCACCCTTACCCTAACCCTAGCCCTAACCCTAACCCTAATCTTGGATTGTTCTTGCGGTGTTCATTCATCCTAAACCTAACCCTAACCCTAACCCTAACCCTAACCCTAACCCCAACCCTAACGCCAACCCTAACCCTAACCCTAATCTTGGATTGTTCTTGTGGTGTTCATTCATCCTAACCCTAACCCTAACCCTAACCGTAACCCTAACCCTAACCCTATTCTTGGATTGTTCTTGCGGTGTTCATTCACCCTAACCCTAACCCTAACCCTAACCCTAACCCTAACCCTAACCCTAACCCTAACCCTAACCCTAACCCTAACCCTAACCCTAACCCTAACCCTAATCTTGGATTGTTCTTGTAGTGTTCATTCATCCTAACCCTAACCCTAACCCTAACCCTAACCCTAACCCTAACCCTAACCCTAACCCTAACCCTAACACTAACACTAACACTAACACTAACACTAACACTAACACTAAACCTTATCTTGGATTGTTCTTGCGGTGTTCATTCATCCTAAACCTAACCCTAACCCTAACTCTAACCCTAACCCTAACCCTAACCCTAACCCTAACCCTAACCCTAACCCTAACACTAACACTAACACTAACACTAACCCTTATCTTGGATTGTTCTTGCGGTGTTCATTCATCCTAACCCTAACCCTAACCCTAACCCTAACCCTAACCCTAACCCTAACCCTAACCCTAACCCTAACCCTAACCCTATTCTTGGATTGTTCTTGCGGTGTTCATTCACCCTAACCCTAACCCTAACCCTAACCCAACCCTAACCCTTACCCTTACCCTAACCCTAACCCTAACCCTAACCCTAACCCTAACCCTAACCCTAACCCTAACCCTAACCCTAACCCTAACCCTAACCCTATTCTTGAATTGTTCTTGCGGTGTTCATTCACCCTAACCCTAACCCTAACCCTAACCCTAACCCTAACCCTAACCCTAATCTTGGATTGTTCTTGCGGTGTTCATTCATCCTAAACCTAACCCTAACCCTAACTCTAACCCTAACCCTAACACTAACCCTAACCCTAACCCTAACCCTAACCCTAACCCTAACCCTAACCCTAACCCTAACCCTAACCCTAACCCTAACCCTATTCTTGGATTGTTCTTCCGGTGTTCATTCACTCTAACCCTAACCCTAACCCTAACCCTAACCCTAACCCTAACCCTAACCCTATACCTAACCCTAACCCTAACCCTAACCCTAACCCTATTCTTGGATTGTTCTTGCGGTGTTCATTCACCCTAACCCTAACCCTAACCCTAACCCTAACCCTAACCCTAACCCTAACCCTAACCCTAACCCTATCCCTAACCCTAACCCTAACCCTAACCCTAACCCTAACCCTTACCCTAACCCTAACCCTAACCCTAACCCTATTCTTGGATTGTTCTTGCGGTGTTCATTCACCCTAACCCTAACCCTAACCCTAACCCTAACCCTAACCCTAACCCTAACCCTAACCCTAACCCTAACCCTAACCCTAATCTTGGATTGTTCTTGCGGTGTTCATTCACCCTAACCCTAACCCTAACCCTAACCCTAACCCTAATCTTGGATTGTTCTTGTAGTGTTCATTCATCCTAACCCTAACCCTAACCCTAACCCTAACCCTAACCCTAACCCTAACCCTAACCCTAACCCTAACCCTAACCCTAACCCTAACCCTAACCCTAACCCTAACCCTAACCCTATTCTTGGATTGTTCTTGCGGTGTTCATTCACCCTAACCCTAACCCTAACCCTAACCCTAACCCTAACCCTAACCCTAACCCTAACCCTAACCCTAACCCTAACCCTAACCCTAATCTTGGATTGTTCTTGCGGTGTTCATTCACCCTAACCCTAACCCTAACCCTAACCCTAACCCTAACCCTAACCCTAACCCTAACCCTAACCCTAACCCTAACCCTAACCCTATTCTTGGATTGTTCTTCCGGTGTTCATTCACTCTAACCCTAACCCTAACCCTAACCCTAACCCTAACCCTAACCCTAACTCTAACCCTAACCCTAACCCTAACCCTAACCCTAACCCTAACCCTAACCCTAACCCTAACCCTAACCCTAACCCTAACCCTATTCTTGGATTGTTCTTGCGGTGTTCATTCACCCTAACCCTAACCCTAACCCTAACCCAACCCTAACCCTTACCCTAACCCTAACCCTAACCCTAACCCTAACCCTAACCCTAACCCTAACCCTAACCCTAACCCTAACCCTAACCCTAACCCTATCCCTATTCTTGGATTGTTCTTGCGGTGTTCATTCACCCTAACCCTAACCCTAACCCTAACCCTAACCCTAACCCTAACCCTAACCCTAACCCTAACCCTAACCCTAATCTTGGATTGTTCTTGTAGTGTTCATTCATCCTTACCCTAACCCTAGCCCTAACCCTAACCCTAATCTTGGATTGTTCTTGCGGTGTTCATTCATCCTAAACCTAACCCTAACCCTAACCCTAACCCTAACCCTAACCCTAACCCTAACCCTAACCCTAACCCTAACCCCAACCCTAACCCCAACCCTAACCCTAACCCTAACCCTAATCTTGGATTGTTCTTGTGGTGTTCATTCATCCTAACCCTAACCCTAACCCTAACCGTAACCCTAACCCTAACCCTATTCTTGGATTGTTCTTGCGGTGTTCATTCACCCTAACCCTAACCCTAACCCTAACCCTAACCCTAACCCTAACCCTAACCCTAACCCTAACCCTAACCCTAATCTTGGATTGTTCTTGCGGTGTTCATTCACCCTAACCCTAACCCTAACCCTAACCCTAATCTTGGATTGTTCTTGTAGTGTTCATTCATCCTAACCCTAACCCTAACCCTAACCCTAACCCTAACCCTAACCCTAACCCTAACCCTAACCCTAACCCTAACCCTAACACTAACACTAACACTAACACTAACACTAACCCTTATCTTGGATTGTTCTTGCGGTGTTCATTCATCCTAAACCTAACCCTAACCCTAACCCTAACTCTAACCCTAACCCTAACCCTAACCCTAACCCTAACCCTAACCCTAACCCTAACCCTAACACTAACACTAACACTAACACTAACCCTTATCTTGGATTGTTCTTGCGGTGTTCATTCATCCTAACCCTAACCCTAACCCTAACCCTAACCCTAACCCTAACCCTAACCCTAACCCTAACCCTATTCTTGGATTGTTCTTGCGGTGTTCATTCACCCTAACCCTAACCCTAACCCTAACCCAACCCTAACCCTTACCCTAACCCTAACCCTAACCCTAACCCTAACCCTAACCCTAACCCTAACCCTAACCCTATTCTTGGATTGTTCTTGCGGTGTTCATTCACCCTAACCCTAACCCTAACCCTAACCCTAACCCTAACCCTAACCCTAACCCTAACCCTAATCTTGGATTGTTCTTGCGGTGTTCATTCATCCTAAACCTAACCCTAACCCTAACTCTAACTCTAACCCTAACCCTAACCCTAACCCTAACCCTAACCCTAACCCTAACCCTAACCCTAACCCTAACCATAACCCTAACCCTAACCCTAACCCTATTCTTGGATTGTTCTTCCGGTGTTCATTCACCCTAACCCTAACCCTAACCCTAACCCTAACCCTAACCCTAACCCTAACCCTAACCCTAACCCTAACCCTATACCTAACCCTAACCCTAACCCTAACCCTAACCCTAACCCTATTCTTGGATTGTTCTTGCGGTGTTCATTCACCCTAACCCTAACCCTAACCCTAACCCTAACCCTATCCCTAACCCTAACCCTAATCCTAATCCTAATCCTAACCCTAACCCTAACCCTAACCCTAACCCTAACCCTAACCCTAACC
>NW_028112975.1:67500-70000 GCF_964234715.1 Podarcis melisellensis | reverse complement strand
ACCCTAACCCTAACCCTAACCCTAACCCTAACCCTAACCCCAACCCTAACCCCAACCCTAACCCTAACCCTAACCCTAATCTTGGATTGTTCTTGTGGTGTTCATTCATCCTAACCCTAACCCTAACCCTAACCCTAACCCTAACCCTAACCCTAACCCTAACCCTAACCCTAACCCTAACCCTAACCCTAACCCTAACCCTAACCCTATTCTTGGATTGTTCTTGCGGTGTTCATTCACCCTAACCCTAACCCTAACCCTAACCCTAACCCTAACCCTAACCCTAACCCTAACCCTAATCTTGGATTGTTCTTGCGGTGTTCATTCACCCTAACCCTAACCCTAACCCTAACCCTAACCCTAATCTTGGATTGTTCTTGTAGTGTTCATTCATCCTAACACTAACCCTAACCCTAACCCTAACCCTAACCCTAACCCTAACCCTAACCCTAACCCTAACCCTAACCCTAACCCTAACCCTAACCCTAACCCTAACCCTAACCCTAACCCTAACCCTAACCCTAACCCTATTCTTGGATTGTTCTTCCGGGGTTCATTCACTCTAACCCTAACCCTAACCCTAACCCTAACCCTAACCCTAACCCTAACCCTAACCCTAACCCTAACCCTAACCCTAACCCTAACCCTAACCCTAACCCTATTCTTGGATTGTTCTTGCAGTGTTCATTCACTCTAACCCTAACCCTAACCCTAACCCTAACCCTAACCCTAACCCTAACCCTAACCCTATACCTAACCCTAACCCTAACCCTAACCCTAACCCTAACCCTATTCTTGGATTGTTCTTGCGGTGTTCATTCACCCTAACCCTAACCCTAACCCTAACCCTAACCCTAACCCTAACCCTATCCCTATTCTTGGATTGTTCTTGCGGTGTTCATTCACCCTAACCCTAACCCTAACCCTAACGCTAACCCTAACCCTAACCCTAACCCTAACCCTAACCCTAACCCTAACCCTAACCCTAACCCTAATCTTGGATTGTTCTTGTAGTGTTCATTCATCCTAACCCTAACCCTAACCCTAACCCTAACCCTAACCCTAACCCTAACCCTAACCCTAACCAGAATCTTGGATTGTTCTTGCGGTGTTCATTCATCCTAAACCTAAGCCTAAGCCTAAGCCTAAGCCTAACCCTAACCCTAACCCTAACCCTAACCCTAACCCTAACCCTAACCCTAACCCTAACACTAACACTAACACTAACACTAACCCTTATCTTGGATTGTTCTTGCGGTCTTCATTCATCCTAACCCTAACCCTAACCCTAACCCTAACCCTAACCCTAACCCTAACCCTAACCCCAACCCTAACCCTAACCCTAACCCTAACCCTAATCTTGGATTGTTCTTGCGGTGTTCATTCACCCTAACCCTAACCCTAACCCTAACCCTAACCCTAACCCTAATCTTGGATTGTTCTTGTAGTGTTCATTCATCCTAACCCTAACCCTAACCCTAACCCTAACCCTAACCCTAACCCTAACCCTAACCCTAACCCTAATCTTGGATTGTTCTTGCGGTGTTCATTCATCCTAAACCTAACCCTAACCCTAACTCTAACCCTAACCCTAACCCTAACCCTAACCCTAACACTAACACTAACACTAACACTAACACTAACACTAACCCTTATCTTGGATTGTTCTTGCGGTGTTCATTCATCCTAACCCTAACCCTAACCCTAACCCTAACCCTAACCCTAACCCTAACCCTAACCCTAACCCTAACCCTAATCTTGGATTGTTCTTGCGGTGTTCATTCATCCTAACCCTAACCCTAACCCTAACCCTAACCCTAACCCTAACCCTAACCCTAACCCTAACCCTAACCCTAATCTTGGATTGTTCTTGCGGTGTTCATTCATCCTAACCCTAACCCTAACCCTAACCCTAACCCTAACCCTAACCCTAACCCTAATCTTGGATTGTTCTTGCGGTGTTCATTCATCCTAAACCTAAGCCTAAGCCTAACCCTAACCCTAACCCTAACCCTAACCCTAACCCTAACCCTAACCCTAACACTAACACTAACACTAACACTAACCCTTATCTTGGATTGTTCTTGCGGTGTTCATTCATCCTAACCCTAACCCTAACCCTAACCCTAACCCTAACCCTAACCCTAACCCTAACCCCAACCCCAACCCTAACCCTAACCCTAATCTTGGATTGTTCTTGCGGTGTTCATTCACCCTAACCCTAACCCTAACCCTAACCCTAACCCTAACCCTAACCCTAATCTTGGATTGTTCTTGTAGTGTTCATTCATCCTAACCCTAACCCTAACCCTAACCCTAACCCTAACCCTAACCCTAACCCTAACCCTAACCCTAACCCTAATCTTGGATTGTTCTTGCGGTGTTCATTCATCCTAAACCTAACCCTAACCCTAACCCTAACCCTAACCCTAACCCTAACCCTAACCCTAACCCTAACCCTAACCCTAACCCTAACACTAACACTAACACTAACACTAAC
>NW_028112975.1:45000-52500 GCF_964234715.1 Podarcis melisellensis | reverse complement strand
AACCCTAACCCTAACCCTAACCCTAACCCTAACCCTAACCCTAACCCCAACCCTAACCCCAACCCTAACCCTAACCCTAACCCTAATCTTGGATTGTTCTTGTGGTGTTCACTCATCCTAACCCTAACCCTAACCCTAACCCTAACCCTAACCCTAACCCTAACCCTAACCCTAACCCTAACCCTAACCCTAACCCTAACCCTAACCCTAACCCTATTCTTGGATTGTTCTTGCGGTGTTCATTCACCCTAACCCTAACCCTAACCCTAACCCTAACCCTAACCCTAATCTTGGATTGTTCTTGCGGTGTTCATTCATCCTAATCCTAACCCTAACCCTAACCCTAACCCTAACCCTAACCCTAACCCTAACCCTAACCCTAACCCTAACCCTAACCCTATTCTTGGATTGTTCTTGCGGTGTTCATTCACCCTAACCCTTACCCTAACCCTAACCCTAACCCTAACCCTAATCATGGATTGTTCTTGCGGTGTTCATTCATCCTAACCCTAACCCTAACCCTAACCCTAACCCTAACCCTAATCTTGGATTGTTCTTGCGGTGTTCATTCACCCTAACCCTAATCCTAATCCTAACCCTAACCCTCACCCTAACCCTAACCCTAACCCTAACCCTAACCCTAACCCTAACCCTAATCCTGGATTGTTCTTGCGGTGTTCATTCACCCTAACCCTAACCCTAACCCTAACCCTAACCCTAACCCTAACCCTAACCCTAACCCTAACCCTAACCCTAATCTTGGATTGTTCTTGCGGTGTTCATTCATCCTAACCCTAACCCTAACCCTAACCCTAACCCTAACCCTAACCCTAACCCTAACCCTAACCCTAACCCTAACCCTAACCCTAACCCTAACCCTAACCCTAATCTTGGATTGTTCTTGCGGTGTTCATTCATCCTAACCCTAACCCTAACCCTAACCCTAACCCTAACCCTAACCCTAACCCTAACCCTAACCCTATTCTTGGATTGTTCTTGTGGTGTTCATTCACCCTAACCCTTACCCTAACCCTAACCCTAACCCTAACCCTAACTCTAACCCTAACCCTAACCCTAATCATGGATTATTCTTGCGGTGTTCATTCATCCTATCCCTAACCCTAACCCTAACCCTAACCCTAACCCTAATCTTGGATTGTTCTTGCGGTGTTCATTCACCCTAACCCTAACCCTAACCCTAACCCTCACCCTAACCCTAACCCTAACCCTAACCCTAACCCTAACCCTAACCCTAACCCTAACCCTAACCCTAACCCTAACCCTAACCCTATTCTTGGATTGTTCTTCCGGTGTTCATTCACTCTAACCCTAACCCTAACCCTAACCCTAACCCTAACCCTAACCCTAACCCTAACCCTAACACTAACCCTAACCCTAACCCTAACCCTAACCCTACCCTAACCCTAACCCTAACCCTAACCCTATTCTTGGATTGTTCTTGCGGTGTTCATTCACCCTAACCCTAACCCTAACCCTAACCCAACCCTAACCCTTACCCTAACCCTAACCCTAACCCTAACCCTAACCCTAACCCTATCCCTATCCCTATTCTTGGATTGTTCTTGCGGTGTTCATTCACCCTAACCCTAACCCTAACCCTAACCCTAACCCTAACCCTAACCCTAACCCTAACCCTAACCCTAACCCTAATCTTGGATTGTTCTTGTAGTGTTCATTCATCCTTACCCTAACCCTAACCCTAACCCTAACCCTAATCTTGGATTGTTCTTGCGGTGTTCATTCATCCTAAACCTAACCCTAACCCTAACCCTAACCCTAACCCTAACCCTAACCCTAACCCTAACCCTAACCCTAACCCCAACCCTAACCCCAACCCTAACCCTAACCCTAACCCTAATCTTGGATTGTTCTTGTGGTGTTCACTCATCCTAACCCTAACCCTAACCCTAACCCTAACCCTAACCCTAACCCTAACCCTAACCCTAACCCTAACCCTAACCCTAACCCTAACCCTATTCTTGGATTGTTCTTGCGGTGTTCATTCACCCTAACCCTAACCCTAACCCTAACCCTAACCCTAACCCTAACCCTAACCCTAACCCTAACCCTAACCCTAACCCTAATCTTGGATTGTTCTTGCGGTGTTCATTCACCCTAACCCTAACCCTAACCCTAACCCTAACCCTAATCTTGGATTGTTCTTGTAGTGTTCATTCATCCTAAACCTAACCCTAACCCTAACTCTAACCCTAACCCTAACCCTAACACTAACCCTAACCCTAACCCTAACCCTAACAGTAACCCTATTCTTGGATTGTTCTTCCGGTGTTCATTCACTCTAACCCTAACCCTAACCCTAACCCTAACCCTAACCCTAACCCTAACCCTAACCCTAACCCTAACCCTAACCCTATTCTTGGATTGTTCTTGCGGTGTTCATTCACCCTAACCCTAACCCTAACCCAACCCTAACCCTTACCCTTACCCTAACCCTAACTCTAACCCTAACCCTAACCCTAACCCTAACCCTAACCCTAACCCTAACCCTAACCCTAACCCTATCCCTATTCTTGGATTGTTCTTGCGGTGTTCATTCACCCTAACCCTAACCCTAACCCTAACCCTAACCCTAACCCTAACCCTAACCCTAACCCTAACCCTAATCTTGGATTGTTCTTGTAGTGTTCATTCATCCTTACCCTAACCCTAACCCTAACCCTAACCCTAATCTTGGATTGTTCTTGTGGTGTTCATTCATCCTAACCCTAACCCTAACCCTAACCCTAACCCTAACCCTAACCCTAACCCTAACCCTAACCCTAACCCTATTCTTGGATTGTTCTTGCGGTGTTCATTCACCCTAACCCTAACCCTAACCCTAACCCTAACCCTAACCCTAACCCTAACCCTAACCCTAACCCTAACCCTAATCTTGGATTGTTCTTGCGGTGTTCATTCACCCTAACCCTAACCCTAACCCTAACCCTAACCCTAACCCTAATCTTGGATTGTTCTTGGAGTGTTCATTCATCCTAACCCTAACCCTAACCCTAACCCTAACCCTAACCCTAACCCTAACCCTAACCCTAACCCTAACCCTAACCTTGGATTGTTCTTGCGGTGTTCATTCATCCTAACCCTAACCCTAACCCTAACCCTAACCCTAACCCTAACCCTAACCCTAACCCTATTCTTGGATTGTTCTTGCGGTGTTCATTCACCCTAACCCTAACCCTAACCCTAACCCTAACCCTAACCCTAACCCTAACCCTAACCCTAACCCTAATCTTGGATTGTTCTTGCGGTGTTCATTCACCCTAACCCTAACCCTAACCCTAACCCTAACCCTAACCCTAACCCTAACCCTAACCCTAACCCTAATCTTGGATTGTTCTTGCGGTGTTCATTCATCCTAACCCTAACCCTAACCCTAACCCTAACCCTAACCCTAATCTTGGATTGTTCTTGCGGTGTTCATTCATCCTAATCCTAACCCTAACCCTAACCCTAACCCTAACCCTAACCCTAACCCTAACCCTAACCCTAACCCTAACCCTAACCCTATTCTTGGATTGTTCTTGCGGTGTTCATTCACCCTAACCCTTACCCTAACCCTAACCCTAACCCTAACCCTAACCCTAACCCTAACCCTAACCCTAACCCTAACCCTAACCCTAACCCTAATCATGGATTGTTCTTGCGGTGTTCATTCATCCTAACCCTAACCCTAACCCTAACCCTAACCCTAACCCTAATCTTGGATTGTTCTTGCGGTGTTCATTCACCCTAACCCTAATCCTAACCCTAACCCTCACCCTAACCCTAACCCTAACCCTAACCCTAACCCTAACCCTAATCTTGGATTGTTCTTGCGGTGTTCATTCACCCTAACCCTAACCCTAACCCTAACCCTAACCCTAACCCTAACCCTAACCCTAACCCTAACCCTAATCTTGGATTGTTCTTGCGGTGTTCATTCATCCTAACCCTAACCCTAACCCTAACCCTAACCCTAACCCTAACCCTAACCCTAATCTTGGATTGTTCTTGCGGTGTTCATTCATCCTAACCCTAACCCTAACCCTAACCCTAACCCTAACCCTAACCCTAACCCTAACCCTAACCCTAACCCTATTCTTGGATTGTTCTTGTGGTGTTCATTCACCCTAACCCTTACCCTAACCCTAACCCTAACCCTAACCCTAACTCTAACCCTAACCCTAACCCTAATCATGGATTATTCTTGCGGTGTTCATTCATCCTATCCCTAACCCTAACCCTAACCCTAACCCTAACCCTAACCCTAACCCTAACCCTAATCTTGGATTGTTCTTGCGGTGTTCATTCACCCTAACCCTAACCCTAACCCTAACCCTAACCCTCACCCTAACCCTAACCCTAACCCTAACCCTAACCCTAACCCTAACCCTAACCCTAACCCTAACCCTAACTCTATTCTTGGATTGTTCTTCCGGTGTTCATTCACTCTAACCCTAACCCTAACCCTAACCCTAACCCTAACCCTAACCCTAACCCTAACCCTAACCCTAACCCTAACCCTAACCCTAACCCTAACCCTAACCCTAACCCTAACCCTACCCTAACCCTAACCCTAACCCTAACCCTATTCTTGGATTGTTCTTGCGGTGTTCATTCACCCTAACCCTAACCCTAACCCTAACCCAACCCTAACCCTTACCCTAACCCTAACCCTAACCCTAACCCTAACCCTAACCCTAACCCTAACCCTAACCCTATCCCTATCCCTATCCCTATTCTTGGATTGTTCTTGCGGTGTTCATTCACCCTAACCCTAACCCTAACCCTAACCCTAACCCTAACCCTAACCCTAACCCTAACCCTAACCCTAACCCTAATCTTGGATTGTTCTTGTAGTGTTCATTCATCCTTACCCTAACCCTAACCCTAACCCTAACCCTAATCTTGGATTGTTCTTGCGGTGTTCATTCATCCTAAACCTAACCCTAACCCTAACCCTAACCCTAACCCTAACCCTAACCCTAACCCTAACCCTAACCCTAACCCTAACCCTAACCCTAACCCTAACCCCAACCCTAACCCCAACCCTAACCCTAACCCTAACCCTAATCTTGGATTGTTCTTGTGGTGTTCACTCATCCTAACCCTAACCCTAACCCTAACCCTAACCCTAACCCTAACCCTAACCCTAACCCTAACCCTAACCCTAACCCTAACCCTAACCCTATTCTTGGATTGTTCTTGCGGTGTTCATTCACCCTAACCCTAACCCTAACCCTAACCCTAACCCTAACCCTAACCCTAACCCTAACCCTAACCCTAATCTTGGATTGTTCTTGCGGTGTTCATTCACCCTAACCCTAACCCTAACCCTAACCCTAACCCTAACCCTAACCCTAACCCTAACCCTAACCCTAATCTTGGATTGTTCTTGTAGTGTTCATTCATCCTAAACCTAACCCTAACCCTAACTCTAACCCTAACCCTAACCCTAACCCTAACCCTAACCCTAACCCTAACCCTAACCCTAACCCTAACCCTAACCCTAACAGTAACCCTATTCTTGGATTGTTCTTCCGGTGTTCATTCACTCTAACCCTAACCCTAACCCTAACCCTAACCCTAACCCTAACCCTAACCCTAACCCTAACCCTAAGCCTAACCCTATTCTTGGATTGTTCTTGCGGTGTTCATTCACCCTAACCCTAACCCTAACCCAACCCTAACCCTTACCCTTACCCTAACCCTAACCCTAACTCTAACCCTAACCCTAACCCTAACCCTAACCCTAACCCTAACCCTAACCCTAACCCTAACCCTATCCCTATTCTTGGATTGTTCTTGCGGTGTTCATTCACCCTAACCCTAACCCTAACCCTAACCCTAACCCTAACCCTAACCCTAACCCTAACCCTAACCCTAACCCTAACCCTAACCCTAACCCTAATCTTGGATTGTTCTTGTAGTGTTCATTCATCCTTACCCTAACCCTAACCCTAACCCTAACCCTAATCTTGGATTGTTCTTGTGGTGTTCATTCATCCTAACCCTAACCCTAACCCTAACCCTAACCCTAACCCTAACCCTAACCCTAACCCTAACCCTAACCCTAACCCTATTCTTGGATTGTTCTTGCGGTGTTCATTCACCCTAACCCTAACCCTAACCCTAACCCTAACCCTAACCCTAACCCTAACCCTAACCCTAACCCTAACCCTAACCCTAACCCTAATCTTGGATTGTTCTTGCGGTGTTCATTCACCCTAACCCTAACCCTAACCCTAACCCTAACCCTAACCCTAACCCTAATCTTGGATTGTTCTTCCGGTGTTCATTCACTCTAACCCTAACCCTAACCCTAACCCTAACCCTAACCCTAACCCTAACCCTAACCCTAACCCTAACCCTAACCCTAACCCTATTCTTGGATTGTTCTTGCGGTGTTCATTCACCCTAACCCTAACCCTAACCCAACCCTAACCCTTACCCTTACCCTAACCCTAACCCTAACTCTAACCCTAACCCTAACCCTAACCCTAACCCTAACCCTAACCCTAACCCTAACCCTAACCCTAACCCTAACCCTATCCCTATTCTTGGATTGTTCTTGCGGTGTTCATTCACCCTAACCCTAACCCTAACCCTAACCCTAACCCTAACCCTAACCCTAACCCTAACCCTAACCCTAACCCTAATCTTGGATTGTTCTTGTAGTGTTCATTCATCCTTACCCTAACCCTAACCCTAACCCTAACCCTAATCTTGGATTGTTCTTGTGGTGTTCATTCATCCTAACCCTAACCCTAACCCTAACCCTAACCCTAACCCTAACCCTAACCCTAACCCTAACCCTAACCCTATTCTTGGATTGTTCTTGCGGTGTTCATTCACCCTAACCCTAACCCTAACCCTAACCCTAACCCTAACCCTAACCCTAACCCTAACCCTAACCCTAACCCTAATCTTGGATTGTTCTTGCGGTGTTCATTCACCCTAACCCTAACCCTAACCCTAACCCTAACCCTAACCCTAACCCTAATCTTGGATTGTTCTTGTAGTGTTCATTCATCCTAACCCTAACCCTAACCCTAACCCTAACCCTAACCCTAACCCTAACCCTAACCCTAACCCTAACCCTAACCCTAACCCTAATCTTGGATTGTTCTTGCGGTGTTCATTCATCCTAAACCTAACCCTAACCCTAACCCTAACTCTAACCCTAACCCTAACCCTAACCCTAACCCTAACCCTAACCCTAACCCTAACCCTAACCCTAACCCTAACCCTATTCTTGGATTGTTCTTCCGGTGTTCATTCACTCTAACCCTAACCCTAACCCTAACCCTAACCCTAACCCTAACCCTAACCCTAACCCTAACCCTAACCCTATACCTAACCCTAACCCTAACCCTAACCCTAACCCTATTCTTGGATTGTTCTTGCGGTGTTCATTCACCCTAACCCTAACCCTAACCCTAACCCTAACCCTAACCCTAACCCTATCCCTATTCTTGGATT
>NW_028112975.1:12500-17500 GCF_964234715.1 Podarcis melisellensis | reverse complement strand
CTAACCCTAACCCTAACCCTAACCCTAACCCTAACCCTAACCCTAACCCTAACCCTAACCCTAACCCTAACCCTACCCTAACCCTAACCCTAACCCTAACCCTAACCCTATTCTTGGATTGTTCTTGCGGTGTTCATTCACCCTAACCCTAACCCTAACCCTAACCCAACCCTAACCCTTACCCTAACCCTAACCCTAACCCTAACCCTAACCCTAACCCTAACCCTAACCCTAACCCTAACCCTATCCCTATCCCTATTCTTGGATTGTTCTTGCGGTGTTCATTCACCCTAACCCTAACCCTAACCCTAACCCTAACCCTAACCCTAACCCTAACCCTAACCCTAATCTTGGATTGTTCTTGTAGTGTTCATTCATCCTTACCCTAACCCTAACCCTAACCCTAACCCTAAACTTGGATTGTTCTTGCGGTGTTCATTCATCCTAAACCTAACCCTAACCCTAACCCTAACCCTAACCCTAACCCTAACCCTAACCCTAACCCTAACCCTAACCCTAACCCCAACCCTAACCCCAACCCTAACCCTAACCCTAACCCTAATCTTGGATTGTTCTTGTGGTGTTCACTCATCCTAACCCTAACCCTAACCCTAACCCTAACCCTAACCCTAACCCTAACCCTAACCCTAACCCTATTCTTGGATTGTTCTTGCGGTGTTCATTCACCCTAACCCTAACCCTAACCCTAACCCTAACCCTAACCCTAATCTTGGATTGTTCTTGCGGTGTTCATTCATCCTAATCCTAACCCTAACCCTAACCCTAACCCTAACCCTAACCCTAACCCTAACCCTAACCCTAACCCTAACCCTAACCCTAACCCTAACCCTAACCCTAACCCTATTCTTGGATTGTTCTTGCGGTGTTCATTCACCCTAACCCTTACCCTAACCCTAACCCTAACCCTAACCCTAACCCTAACCCTAACCCTAACCCTAATCATGGATTGTTCTTGCGGTGTTCATTCATCCTAACCCTAACCCTAACCCTAACCCTAACCCTAACCCTAATCTTGGATTGTTCTTGCGGTGTTCATTCACCCTAACCCTAATCCTAATCCTAACCCTAACCCTCACCCTAACCCTAACCCTAACCCTAACCCTAACCCTAACCCTAACCCTAACCCTAACCCTAACCCTAACCCTAACCCTAATCTTGGATTGTTCTTGCGGTGTTCATTCACCCTAACCCTAACCCTAACCCTAACCCTAACCCTAACCCTAACCCTAACCCTAACCCTAACCCTAATCTTGGATTGTTCTTGCGGTGTTCATTCATCCTAACCCTAACCCTAACCCTAACCCTAACCCTAACCCTAACCCTAACCCTAACCCTAACCCTAACCCTAACCCTAACCCTAACCCTAATCTTGGATTGTTCTTGCGGTGTTCATTCATCCTAACCCTAACCCTAACCCTAACCCTAACCCTAACCCTAACCCTAACCCTAACCCTAACCCTAACCCTATTCTTGGATTGTTCTTGTGGTGTTCATTCACCCTAACCCTTACCCTAACCCTAACCCTAACCCTAACCCTAACTCTAACCCTAACCCTAACCCTAATCATGGATTATTCTTGCGGTGTTCATTCATCCTATCCCTAACCCTAACCCTAACCCTAACCCTAACCCTAATCTTGGATTGTTCTTGCGGTGTTCATTCACCCTAACCCTAACCCTAACCCTAACCCTCACCCTAACCCTAACCCTAACCCTAACCCTAACCCTAACCCTAACCCTAACCCTATTCTTGGATTGTTCTTCCGGTGTTCATTCACTCTAACCCTAACCCTAACCCTAACCCTAACCCTAACCCTAACCCTAACCCTAACCCTAACCCTAACCCTAACCCTAACCCTAACCCTAACCCTAACCCTAACCCTACCCTAACCCTAACCCTAACCCTAACCCTATTCTTGGATTGTTCTTGCGGTGTTCATTCACCCTAACCCTAACCCTAACCCTAACCCAACCCTAACCCTTACCCTAACCCTAACCCTAACCCTAACCCTAACCCTAACCCTAACCCTATCCCTATCCTTATTCTTGGATTGTTCTTGCGGTGTTCATTCACCCTAACCCTAACCCTAACCCTAACCCTAACCCTAACCCTAACCCTAACCCTAACCCTAATCTTGGATTGTTCTTGTAGTGTTCATTCATCCTTACCCTAACCCTAACCCTAACCCTAACCCTAATCTTGGATTGTTCTTGCGGTGTTCATTCATCCTAAACCTAACCCTAACCCTAACCCTAACCCTAACCCTAACCCTAACCCTAACCCTAACCCTAACCCTAACCCTAACCCCAACCCTAACCCCAACCCTAACCCTAACCCTAACCCTAATCTTGGATTGTTCTTGTGGTGTTCACTCATCCTAACCCTAACCCTAACCCTAACCCTAACCCTAACCCTAACCCTAACCCTAACCCTAACCCTATTCTTGGATTGTTCTTGCGGTGTTCATTCACCCTAACCCTAACCCTAACCCTAACCCTAACCCTAACCCTAACCCTAACCCTAACCCTAACCCTAATCTTGGATTGTTCTTGCGGTGTTCATTCACCCTAACCCTAACCCTAACCCTAACCCTAACCCTAATCTTGGATTGTTCTTGTAGTGTTCATTCATCCTAAACCTAACCCTAACCCTAACTCTAACCCTAACCCTAACCCTAACACTAACCCTAACCCTAACCCTAACCCTAACAGTAACCCTATTCTTGGATTGTTCTTCCGGTGTTCATTCACTCTAACCCTAACCCTAACCCTAACCCTAACCCTAACCCTAACCCTAACCCTAACCCTAACCCTAACCCTATTCTTGGATTGTTCTTGCGGTGTTCATTCACCCTAACCCTAACCCTAACCCAACCCTAACCCTTACCCTTACCCTAACCCTAACTCTAACCCTAACCCTAACCCTAACCCTAACCCTAACCCTATCCCTATTCTTGGATTGTTCTTGCGGTGTTCATTCACCCTAACCCTAACCCTAACCCTAACCCTAACCCTAACCCTAACCCTAACCCTAACCCTAACCCTAACCCTAACCCTAATCTTGGATTGTTCTTGTAGTGTTCATTCATCCTTACCCTAACCCTAACCCTAACCCTAACCCTAATCTTGGATTGTTCTTGTGGTGTTCATTCATCCTAACCCTAACCCTAACCCTAACCCTAACCCTAACCCTAACCCTAACCCTAACCCTAACCCTAACCCTAACCCTAACCCTAACCCTATTCTTGGATTGTTCTTGCGGTGTTCATTCACCCTAACCCTAACCCTAACCCTAACCCTAACCCTAACCCTAACCCTAACCCTAACCCTAACCCTAACCCTAACCCTAATCTTGGATTGTTCTTGCGGTGTTCATTCACCCTAACCCTAACCCTAACCCTAACCCTAACCCTAATCTTGGATTGTTCTTGGAGTGTTCATTCATCCTAACCCTAACCCTAACCCTAACCCTAACCCTAACCCTAACCCTAACCCTAACCCTAACCCTAACCCTAACCCTAACCCTAACCCTAACCCTAACCCTAACCTTGGATTGTTCTTGCGGTGTTCATTCATCCTAACCCTAATCCTAACCCTAACCCTAACCCTAACCCTAACCCTAACCCTAACCCTAACCCTAACCCTATTCTTGGATTGTTCTTGCGGTGTTCATTCACCCTAACCCTAACCCTAACCCTAACCCTAACCCTAACCCTAACCCTAACCCTAACCCTAACCCTAATCTTGGATTGTTCTTGCGGTGTTCATTCACCCTAACCCTAACCCTAACCCTAACCCTAACCCTAACCCTAACCCTAACCCTAACCCTAATCTTGGATTGTTCTTGCGGTGTTCATTCATCCTAACCCTAACCCTAACCCTAACCCTAACCCTAATCTTGGATTGTTCTTGCGGTGTTCATTCATCCTAATCCTAACCCTAACCCTAACCCTAACCCTAACCCTAACCCTAACCCTAACCCTAACCCTATTCTTGGATTGTTCTTGCGGTGTTCATTCACCCAAACCCTTACCATAACCCTAACCCTAACCCTAACCCTAACCCTAACCCTAACCCTAACCCTAACCCTAACCCTAATCATGGATTGTTCTTGCGGTGTTCATTCATCCTAACCCTAACCCTAACCCTAACCCTAACCCTAACCCTAATCTTGGATTGTTCTTGCGGTGTTCATTCACCCTAACCCTAATCCTAACCCTAACCCTCACCCTAACCCTAACCCTAACCCTAACCCTAACCCTAACCCTAACCCTAACCCTAACCCTAACCCTAATCTTGGATTGTTCTTGCGGTGTTCATTCACCCTAACCCTAACCCTAACCCTAACCCTAACCCTAACCCTAACCCTAATCTTGGATTGTTCTTGCGGTGTTCATTCATCCTAACCCTAACCCTAACCCTAACCCTAACCCTAACCCTAACCCTAACCCTAATCTTGGATTGTTCTTGCGGTGTTCATTCATCCTAACCCTAACCCTAACCCTAACCCTAACCCTAACCCTAACCCTAACCCTAACCCTAACCCTAACCCTAACCCTATTCTTGGATTGTTCTTGTGGTGTTCATTCACCCTAACCCTTACCCTAACCCTAACCCTAACCCTAACCCTAACTCTAACCCTAACCCTAACCCTAATCATGGATTATTCTTGCGGTGTTCATTCATCCTATCCCTAACCCTAACCCTAACCCTAACCCTAACCCTAACCCTAACCCTAACCCTAATCTTGGATTGTTCTTGCGGTGTTCATTCACCCTAACCCTAACCCTAACCCTAACCCTAACCCTCACCCTAACCCTAACCCTAACCCTAACCCTAACCCTAACCCTAACCCTAACCCTAACCCTAACCCTAACCCTAACCCTAACCCTAACTCTATTCTTGGATTGTTCTTCCGGTGTTCATTCACTCTAACCCTAACCCTAACCCTAACCCTAACCCTAACCCTAACCCTAACCC
>NW_028112977.1:85000-102500 GCF_964234715.1 Podarcis melisellensis | reverse complement strand
CAAACCCTTCACCCTAACCCCTAACCCTAAACCCAACCCTAACCCCCTAACCCTAACACCCTACCCCTAAACCCAACCCCTAACCCCCAACCCCAAAACCCTAAACCTAACCCTAAACCCTACCCTAACCCTAACACCCTAACCCTAACACCCTAACCTAAACCCTAACCCTAACCTAAACCCTAACCCTAACCTAAACCCTAACCCTAACCTAAACCCTAACCGTAAACCCTAACCGTAAACCCTAACCTAAACCCTAACCCTAACCCTAAACCCTAACCCTAAAACCCTAACCCCAAACCCTTAACCCCTAACCCTTAACCCCTAACCCTCTAACCCTAACCCTCTAACCCTAACCCTGTAACCCTAAAACCCTAAAACCCTAACCCCCTAACCCTAACCCCACCCCGAACCCTTAACCCTAACAACCCTAACCCTAACAACCCTAACCCAACCCCAACCCTAATCCTAACGCTAAACCCTAACCCTACCCTACCCCAACCCTACCCAACCCTAAACCGTAACCCAACCCTAACCCTAACCCAACCCTAACCCTAAACCCCTAACCCAACCCTAACCCCTAACCCTAACAACCCTAACCCTAACAACCCTATCCCTAACCCAACCCTAACCCCTAACCCAACCCTAACCCCTAACCCTAAAACCCTAACCCTAAAACCCTAACCCCCTCACCCTAACCCCCTCACCCTAAAACCCTAACCCCAACCCTACCCTTACCCTAACCCCAACCCTACCCTTACCCTAACCCCTAACCCCAACCCCAACCCAAAACCCCAAACCAAACCCTAACCCCTAACCCTGACCCTAAACCCTAACAACCCCTAACCTAACCCCTAACCCTAACCCCAAACCCTTAACCCTAACCCTCAACCCCTCTAACCCTAACCCCCTAACCCCAAACTCCAACCCCTAACCCTGACCCCGAACCCCAACCCCCTAAACCGTAACCCCACCCCTAACCCTAACAACCCTAACCCCTAACCCTTAACGCCTTAACCCTTAACCTTAAAACCCTAAACCCTAACCCCAACCCCTAACCCTCTTCCGGGCAGGTGCTGAAGGTGGGATGAAGGCCTTGTCTGTCATGATTAGGGATGGAAGACAGATTAGGGGGGAGAAGGCAGAGCGTTCTCTCTATCTCCCCCTTCTGCCTGGAAGTGTGCACAGGGAAGCCAGCTCACTTCAGGAATCCTCGTTTCCCCCACCCACTCCCTTTCCATGCCTAAGTAGGCTTATGCACGAAACATATGCGTGAAAATAAGTCCACAAAATTTGACATTCAGGAACAAAGCAAGGCCCATACATAAAAATATCAGTGAGTCCAATTTCTTTCAAATGAACTGAAAGACTAGTAGTATAAAACAGCCACAATAAAGTAGCAAACTGGGAAGGGGAAGTTATTCACCATCATACAACTGGGAGATATGTTTTCCCGTTTCTTCATTGTGTGACTTTCTAGCTCTTAGAAATATGCAGGCTTCCCTTATGGAGATTCCCCTGCAACCTTAGTGCTCACAGTACCGACAGGTGGTTTCAGAGCTGCCTCTAGGTCCCAGCTCACAGAGGACCAACGCCAGCCGGTGGTAATGTACAAAAGTTTATTGAAGTTCAGTTTCCATTTACAAGCCGCAGCGTGCAGCTCTACGTCTAGAACCTAGACCGGCGAAGCTCCGTCTGAGTCTCCGCCCCCTGTACACCAGTTTAAGACTCTAGCCTTACTCCACCTCTTCCGTTGTTCTTTCCTCCTCTGGGTCCTTCTGCCCCCCAGGGTCTCCTCCTTTCTGGACTCTTCTGACGCTGACCCCCCTGACTCTTGTCCCTCCTTCCGGCGGGCTTTAGGACCTGGTTCCCTATCGGGGCTACCTGCTGTGCCGCTCGCCTGTACATTTGAACTTGGCGCGAGCACCCAGCCGGCAACCTTCCTCTTGACCGTTTCCGCGCTCTCCGATTGAGGCGTGGTCAATCCTGACTCATCTCCTCTCGCTGGTGGTGGGAACACTGGTCCCGATGCCTGGGACTCCTCCCCCCCACTGCACTCTGGTGGGGAAGCTGGTCCTGATTTCCAACTGCTGCTCTCGGAGTCCCCACTGGCCCCTTCCTTCTGGGGTATCCCCCTTGGCACCCCCCTTGCCCTGGCCATCGGCGCCCCCTTCTGTGAATCTTCCAATTCACTGGAGAGACTCAGGGAATTCCTCGGACCACTGTCATCGCCTACGCTCCCCTCGGATTCCTCCCCCTCGCTCTCCATTTCCTCCCTCTCCTGTGCCTCTGCTCCTGAGCCCCTGACAGGTGGTAGCATTGAACTGTTATGTGTCACAGCCTAAAGTGAGGCAACTTTGCCATCATACAACTTAAAGGAATGCTATTTTCATTCTTTCTGAAGCACATTCCAAAGAATCCTATGATATTGCATATATATCTGGAATGGACTCCAAAGGTCATCCAGCACAGCCCACTGCAAGGTAAGAATATGCAGGAGAACATCCACCAGCCTTGCTTGTGCCGTCAGTCTTGCCCTATGAAATGGCACTTTTCAGGCACTTTAAACTGCAGCTGCAACTTGCGCCATGAAGCACCCCTTGCCATCCCCTTTTCCTGACTGGGAGCGAAGGAGGTGCTGCTTACAGTCTCCCCAGGAGCATTTCAACAGTCAGGAGGAGGCCTGAAGCCTTCGGGGGGAATGTAAATCTGCTAAGAACATTTAACGCTATTTCCCTGTCTTCTTTCTGAAGCCCTTTCCAAAGAATGATGGGATATAAACCTCTTGGAGGGACCCCAAGGGTCATACAGTCCAACCCGCTGCATCACAGGAACATGCAGCAGCCCCTGCAACCTTGGTTTTACAGCAAATGTTGTTCTCTTAAATGGCACACCTCTCCTGCATCTGCAAGTTCAGCCATGAAGCCAACATGGCCATCCACTATTCTGGTCTGGAAACAGAGGAAGTGCTGCTTACATCCTCCCTGGGAACATTTCAACACTCAGGGGGAGACCCTGACGCCTAAGCCTAACCCCATTCCTCTCCCTGAACCCATCCCTAACAATGATGCTAGACTTACAGCTTCTGACCTTTGTCAAAGGTAAAGGGACCCCTGATCATTAGGTCCAGTCGTGTACAGACTTTGGGGTTCCACGGTGCACCTCACTTTGTTAACAGAAGGAGCCAGCGTACAGCTTCCGGGTCACGTAAGAGGCTTCTGGCAAACCAGAGCAGCGCACAAAAACACTTTAAAAATGCTAGGTTGACAGAAGTAGGGACCGAGCAATGAGAGCTCACCCCGTTGCAGGGATTTGAACCGCCAACCTTCTGATTGGAAAGTCCTAGACTCTGTGGTTTAACTCACAGGGCCAACCACATCCCTATCTTCTGACCTTTGACCCCTAGTTAAAAACTACTTTCCGTGGCCACCTTTACTCAAGCTCCAAATTGTCCAGCTTATTGTGAATCTGGCTAGAATTAGGAATTTCATTAGGGAAGCCATCTCATAAAGAGATTTCCCCCCAGCTGCAGCCTCAGAACATGGGCAAGTGTGCATTGCAGAGCATCCCAAAACAAAACTGTATTCCGGACCCAGGGCTTAGGGGAATTAGGGTTGGGGGATGAAGACTAGAATTTTTGGGAAGCCTGTTTATTCTGACAGTGGTGTTGGTGAAGGAAACTGCAGACCAATCCTGGTGCAAGCGCACTGCTTCAGGAAATAGGGGTCCCAACCCAATGCTCACCCCCTCAAACCCAGAGGATCCCAAGACAATTTGGCTCCTACCGTTCTCCGAATGGGTGCTGCTCCTCTTCCAGGCAGGCGCTGAAGGTGGGATGAAGGCCTTGTCTGTCATGATTAGGGAGGGAAGACAGATTAGGGGGGAGAAGGCAGAGCGTTCTCTCCATCTCCCCCTTCTGCCTGGAAATATGCACAGGGAAGCCCACTCACTTCAGGAACCCTCGTTTTTCCCCACCCTTTTGTTTACTGTACATAAGTAGACTTGTGCCCAAAACATGTGTGTGATAATAGATCCACAAAATCTGACATGAAGGAACGAAGCACAGAGAATTTATCAGTGGGCCATTTCTTTCAGATGAACTGAAAGAGTAGGAGTATAAAAGAGGCACACAGTTTGTACTGCATTGTTTATTCCACAAACTTGTTTCTTCTTTCTGAAGCACATTCCAAAGAATCCTATGATGCTGCATTTATATCTATCTATATCTGGAAGGGACCCCAAAGGTCATCCAGCCCAGCCCACTGCAAGGCAGGAATATGCAGGAGAACATCCACCAGCCTTGCTTGTGCCGTCAGTCTTGCCCTATGAAATGGCACTTTTCAGGCACTTTAAACCGCAGCTGCAACTTGCGCCATGAAGCACCCCTTGCCACCCCCTTTTTCCTGACTGGGAGCGGAGGAGGTGCTGCTTACAGTCTCCCCAGGAGCATTTCAACAGTCAGGAGGAGGCCTGAAGCCTTCGGGGGGATTGTACATCTGCTAAGAACATTTATACCTCCAGAAAAGGAAACAACCATGAGCCTGCTCTAAGGGAACGCTCATAAGGGTATAAAGTGGTTTTCTTTAGAACACCTCTCTTAACATTACAAACTGCTGCAAATTTCCAAAACGCATACATCCGTGCCAGTATTTGTGAATGTAAATGATTCAACTGGCTTTTGGTTTTGGCCCCTGCTGCAGGGGCTCAGCCCACTTAGGCTCCTGCCATTGGGGCTCCCAGCCTAGGTGCATAGCGGGGGGGGGGCGAGTCTTAAATCTTTGCACCGTTGATTTTTAAGGGCTGACACACACAAACACACCCCAAAACTGCATTAAGAGATTAGTAAATGCTAGGGTTTCAATATCTGGAGACGTGGGAAAATCCAATGTCCCTGACCATCGAGGAATAGAGACTGTTCTCTGAGAGGCTGCCAGGGGTACGGGTACGGGTGTGAGGAGAGGAAAAGAGGCTTTTCAAACAGCTGTTTGAGCTGAAATCCACCTTTGAAGTCAGGCTACACCTCTGAAAAGTACCAGGCCTTGTGGAAATGTAGGAACTGTGCGGTCTTACCAATATAGAGCGATAGCTAGGCATTTCCCACCGTTCCCTTTGCTCCTTGCTGCTAAAAAGCTTTTCCGGTGGATGGAAGTGGACATAGGCAGATGTAGCATTCAACATTAAAGAGCCCATACAGGCAACCCATCCTTTACCACTGCTGCCTTGCCTCTTTTTCTTCTCTTTCCTTTCGCTGCCACGCTGCTAGGCAAATCAGGTGTTTGGTTAAACGAGCTGTTTGGGACTTGTCTCAAAAGATCCCTTCCCCCTCTCCACTCTTCTCCCTCCCTTTGTCATGCAAAACTGCCCCCTTCCTTCTCCTCCCCCTTTTTGGGATCAGGAATTCAGCATGGCCCATAGAGACCTGAGAAATAACGGGAGGGGGGGCAGACTTTTTCTAGAAGAACTGAAAGAGGGGTCCATGTAAAAAGAGGCACCAAGCTCAAATTAACGTGCAAGGAAGAATAAGGGAGCTCACAGGAGGTGAGGCTACTTTCCCATCATACAACTAACTTTAAGGAACATTCTTTCTTTCCGAAGCCCTTTCCAAATAATAATGATGGTATATAAACCTCTGGAAGGGACCCCAGGGGTCACCCAGCACAACCCGCTGCATCGCAGAAACATGCAGGAGTCCCTTACGGGGAACAATCCTGCAACCTTGGACAGCCTTTCTTGTGCTGTCAGTCTTGCCCTATGAAATGGCACTTTTCAGGCACTTTAAACTGCAGCTGCAAGTTGCGCCATGAAGCACACCTCGCCATCCCCTTTTCCTGACTGGGAGCGGAGGAGGTGCTGCTTACAGTCTCCCCAGGAGCATTTCAACAGTCAGGAGGAGGCCTGAAGCCTTCAGAGGGATTGTTCATCTGCTAAGAACATTTATACCTTCAGAAAAAGGGGTGGTGGAATGATCCTGCTCTAAGAGAATGCTCATGAGTGTATAAAGTTTTTTTCTTTAGAACACCTCTCTTACAAACTGCTGCAAATTTCCAAAACGCATATACATGCCAGTATTTGTCAATGTACCAGTATTTCTCGATGTAAATGATTCCACTGGCTTTCGGTTTTGGCGCCTGTTGCAGGGGCTCAGCCCACTTAGTCTCCTGCCATTGAGCCTCCCAGCCTATATGCATAGCGGGAGACAGACTTAAATCTTTGCACAGTTTATTTTTAAGGGCTAACACCCCCCAAAACTGTATTAAGACATTGCGAATTGCTAAGTTTTCCATTTTTGGAGAGACCGTGGGAAAACGAAATCTCCCTGACCATTGAGGACTAGAGACTGTTCTCTGGGAGGTTGCCGGGGCTACTGGTGTGAGGAGAGGAAAAGAGACTTTTCAAACAGCTGTTTCAGCAGAAATCCAACTTTGGAGAAGGCAGGCTGCAACTCTGGAAAGGACCAGGCCTTGTGGAGGTGTACGGACTGTGCGGTCTTACTGATTTAGAGAGATAGCTAGGTATTTCCCACCGTTCCCTTGGCTCCTTGCTGCTAAGAAGCTTTTCCGGTGGATGGCAGTGGACTTAGGCAGATGTAGCATTCAACATTAAGGAATAAAGCAGAGCCCATGGAGGCAACCCACCTTTTGCAACTGCATGGAGATGTCTGTTAGCTGCCTTGCCTCTTTTTCTTCTCTTTGCTTTGGCTGCCACGCTGCTGGGCGAATCAGAAGTTTGGTTAAAGGAGCTGTTTGTATCTTGTCTCAAAAGATCCCCTCTTCTCCCTCCCTCTGTCCGGCAAAACTTCCCCCTTCCGTCTCCCCCTTTTTGGGAGCAGAAATTCAGCACAACCCATAGAGACCTAAGAAATAACAGTAGGGCAGACTTTTTCCACAAGAACTGCAAGAGGGGTCAGTGTAAAAACAGGCACAGGATCTGCCAAGCTCCAATTAACGTGCAATGAAGAATAAGGGAGCTCACAGAAAGTGAGGCGACTTTCCCATCATACAACTAACTTTAAGGAACGCTATTTCTCTTTCTTCTTTCTGAAGCCCTTTCCAAAGAATAATGATGGTATATAAACCTCTGGAAGGGCCCCAAGGGTCATCCAGTCTAACCTGCTTCATTGCAGGAACATGCAGGAGTTCCTTATGGGGAACAATCCCACAACCTTGGTTGTGCAGCAAATGTTGCTCTCTTAAATGGCACACCTCTCCTGCAGCTGCAAGTTCAGCCATGAAGTCAACATGGCCATCCACTATTCTTGACTGGAAACAGAGGAAGTGCTGCTTACATCCTCCCAGGGAGCATTTCAACAGCGGGAGACCCTGACCCTGACCGCTAAGCCTAACCCCAAGCCTCTCCCTAACCCTGACCCTAATAATGACCCAACCCCCAACCGCTAGACTTACAACAGCTGATTTACAACTTCTGAGCTTTTCAAAGGTAAAGGTAAAGAAACCCCTGACCATTAGGTCCAGTCGTGGCCGACTCTGGGGTTGCGGCGCTCATCTCGCTTTACTGGCCGATGGAGCCTGCATACAGCTTCCGGATCATGTGGCCAGGAGGAGTAAACCGCCTCTGGCAAACCAAAGCAGCACACGGAAACGCCGTTTACCTTCCTGCCTGAGCGGTATCTTTTAATCTACTTGCACTCTGACATGCTTTCAAGTTGTAGGTTGGCAGAAGCAGGGACTGAGCAACGGGAGCTCACCCCGTCACAGGGATTCGAACCTCCGACCTTCTGATCGGCAAGTCCTAGGCTCTGTGGTTTAACCCACTGCGCCACCTGCGTCCCCTAACTTAAAGGAATGTTTCTTCTTTCTAAAGCACATTCCAAAGAATCACATAATGCTCCATATGTATAGGGGTTTTTGGGCCCTGTTGCAGGGTTAGGGTCAGGGAAATAGGAGTGGTACCTATTAATCTACTTGCACTTTGACGTGCTTTTGTACTGCTAGGTTGGCAGTAGCAGGGACCCTGCAAAGGGAGCTCACCCCGTCATGGGGATTCAAACCACTGACCTTCTGATCGTCAAGTCCTAGGCTCTGTGGTTTAACCAACAGCACCACCTACATCCCGTAACTTAAAGGAGTGTTTCTTCTTTCTGAAGCACATTCCAAAGAATCCTATGATGCTGCATTTATATCTATCTATATCTGGAAGGGACCCCAAAGGTCATCCAGCCCAGCCCACTGCAAGGCAGGAATATGCAGGAGAACATCCACCCGCCTTGCTTGTGCTGTCAGTGTTGTCCTATGAAAGGGCACTTTTCAGGCACTTTAAATGGCAGCCGCAAGTTGCGCCATGAAGCACCCCTTGCCATCCCCTTTTCCTGACTGGGAGCGGAGGAGGTGCTGCTTACAGTCTCCCCAGGAGCATTTCAACAGTCAGGAGGAGGCCTGAAGCCTTCGGGGGGATTGTACATCTGCTAAGAACATTTATACCTCCAGAAAAGAAAACCACCATGAGCCTGCTCTAAGGGAACGCTCATAAGGGTATAAAGTGGTTTTCTTTAGAACACCTCTCTTAACATTACAAACTGCTGCAAATTTCCAAAACGCATACATCCGTGCCAGTATTTGTGAATGTAAATAACTCAACTGGCTTTTGGTTTTGGCCCCTGCTGCAGGGGCTCAGCCCACTTAGGCTCCTGCCATTGGGGCTCCCAGCCTATATGCATAGTGGGGGGGGGTCTTAAATCTTTGCAGAGTTTATTTTTAAGGGCTGACACACACAACCACCCCCCAAAACTGCATTAAGAGATTACCAAATGCAAAGGTTTCCATTTTTGGAGAGAACGTGGGAAAGTGCAATCTCCCTGACCATCGAATAATAGAGACTGTTCTCTGGGAGGTTGCCAGGGCTACTGGTGTGAGGAGAGGAAAAGAGACTTTTCAAACAGCTGTTTGAGCTGAAATCCACCTTTGGAGAAGTCAGGATGCACTTCTGGGAAGGACCAGGCCTTGTGGAAGTGTGGGGACTGCGCAGTCTTACCGATTTAGAGAGATAGCTAGGTATTTCCCACCGTTCCCTTGGCTCCTTGCTTCTAAGCTTTTCCAGTGGATGGAAGTGGACTTAGGCAGATGTACCTGCCTTTTGCAACTCCATGGAGATGTCTGTTAGCTGCCTTGCCTCTTTTTCTTCTCTTTCCTTTGGCTGCCACGCTGCTGGGTAATCAGGTGTTTGGTTAAAGGAGCCGTTTGGATCTTGTGCCCAAAGATCCCCTTTGCCCCTCTCGCCCCACAAGACAGCAGCAGGAGGGCCCTGGCACCTGGTCTCAGAAGATTCCCTCTTCTCCCTCCCTCCGTCAGGCGAAGCTTCCCCTTCCCCTTTTTGGGAGCAGGAATTCAGCACGCCCCATACAGCCTGAGAAACAAGGGGGGGGGGGTGAATTATTGCAGAAGAACTGGCACAGGATCTGCCAAGCTCAAATTAATGTGCAAGGAAGAATAAGGGAGCTCACAGGAAGCGAGGCGACTTTCCTGTGTTAGGCTGCAACTAACTTTAAGGAACGCTATTTCTCTTTCTGAAGCCCTTTCCAAAGAATGATGATGGTATATAAACTTCTGGAAGGGACCCCAAGGGTCATCCAGTCCAACCCGCTGCATCGCAGGAGTCCCTTATGGGGAACAATCCTGCAACCTTACATCCTCCCACGGAGCATTTCAACAGTCAGGGGGAGACCCTGATCCTGACCCCAAAGCCTAACACCGACCCTATCAATGACCTAAACCCCAACCCCTAGACTTACAACAGCAGACTTACAACTTCTGACCTTTGTCAAAAGTAAAGTGACCCCCATTAGGTCCAGTCATGGCAGACTCTGGGGTTGCGGTGCGCATCTCACTTTATTGGCCAGCGTACAGCTTCCGGGTCTTGTGCCCAGCATGACTAAGCCACTTCTGGCGAACCAGAGCAGCGCACGGAAACCCTGTTTACCTTCCTGCCAGAGCGGTACCTATTTATCTACTTGCACGTGCTTTCAGGTTGCTAGGTTGGCAGGAGCAGGGACCCTGCAAAGGGAGCTCACCCCGTCGCGCAGATTCGAACCGCCAACCTTCTGATCGGCAAGTCCTAGGCTCAGTGGTTTAACCCACAGCGCCACCCGTGTCCCTTCTTTCAGACCTTTGACCCATGTTAAAAACTAGACTTTCTGTGTTCTTCTTTACTCCAACCCCAAATTGTCCAGGTTCTTGTGCACCTGTCTAGAGGTACCATTTTCATCAGGGAAAACATCTCATAAAGAGATTTCTCTGCACCTGTGACCTCAGGTGTGCATTGCAGGGCAGTCCAAAAACAAAAATGACTTCCTGACCCTGGGGTTAGGGGAATTAGGGCATTTGGGGTATAAAGACTATACTTTTTTGGAAGCCTGTTTATTCTGACTCGTTTCTACAGTTGTGTATGCACTGCACACTGGTGTTGGTGAAGAAAACCCTCAACCCTTCATACCCAGAAGATCCCTGGACAATTTGGCTCCTACCGTTCTCTGTATGGTGCTGCTCCTCTTCCGGGCAGGCGCTGAAGGTGGGACCTTGTCCGCCATGATCAGGGAGGGAAGACAGATTAGGGGGGAGAAGGTGGAGCGTTCTCTCCATCTCCCCCTTCTGCCCAGAAGTGTGTGCAGGGAAGCCCACTCACTTCAGGAATCCTCGTTTTCCCCCACCCTTTCCTTTTCCATGCCTAAGTAGGCTTATGCACGAAACATATGGGTGATAATAGATCCACAAAATCTGACATTAAGGAACACAGCAAACCTGTGGGCCTGATTTCTTTCAGATGAACTGAAAGAGTAGGAGTATGAAACAGGCACCCATCGTTCGTACTGCTATGCAAGACAGAATGAAGTAGCTGGCTGGCAAGGGAAAGCGGATGGCCATTGCACAACTAACCAGGAGGTATGTTTTTCTGGTTCTTTTTTGTGTGACACTTTGCAGCTCTTAGGAATATGCAGGTGTCCCTTATGGAGACCCCCCTGCAACCTTGGTGCTCACAGTACCAAAAGGTGGAAGCATTGAACTGTTAGGTGTCACAGCCTAAAGTGAGGCAACTTTCTCATCATCATACAACTAACTTGAAGGAATGCTATTTCTGATTCTTCTTTCTGAAGCACATTCCAAAGAATCCTATGATGCTGCATTTATATCTATCTATATCTGGAAGGGACCCCAAAGGTCATCCAGCCCAGCCCACTGCAAGGCAGGAATATGCAGGAGAACATCCACCAGCCTTGCTTGTGCCGTCAGTCTTGCCCTATGAAATGGCACTTTTCAGGCACTTTAAACCGCAGCTGCAACTTGCGCCATGAAGCACCCCTTGCCATCCCCTTTTCCTGACTGGGAGCGGAGGAGGTGCTGCTTACAGTCTCCCCAGGAGCATTTCAACAGTCAGAAGGAGGCCTGAAGCCTTCGGAGGGATTGTACATCTGCTAAGAACATTTATAGCTCCAGAAAAGGAAACAACCATGAGCCTGCTCTAAGGGAACGCTCATAAGGGTATAAAGTGGTTTTCTTTAAAACACCTCTCTTAACATTACAAACTGCTGCAAATTTCCAAAACGCAAACATCCGTGCCAGTATTTGTGAATGTAAATAACTCAACTGGCTTTTGGTTTTGGCCCCTGCTGCAGGGGCTCAGCCCACTTAGGCTCCTGCCATTGGGGCTCCCAGCCTAGGTGCATAGTGGGGGGGAGTCTTAAATCTTTGCACCGTTGATTTTTAAGGGCTGACACGCACAAACACACCCCAAAACTGTATTCTGAAGCACTTTCCAAAGAATCATATGATGGTGGGTGAGTGGGTGAGTATATATCGGGAAGGGAGCCCAAGGGTGATCCAGTCCAACCTGCTACAAGGCAGGAATCCACCCTTCTGCAGCTGCAAGTTCGCTTCCGCCAGGAAGCCCCCCTTGCCATCCCCTTTTGTCCTGCCTGAAGTTCTCGGTCTGATTGCAGATATGCTAACATCCAGGCAAAGGAAAAGCCATG
This sequence comes from Podarcis melisellensis, assembly GCF_964234715.1. NCBI lineage: Eukaryota > Metazoa > Chordata > Lepidosauria > Squamata > Lacertidae > Podarcis > Podarcis melisellensis. The sequence continues at coordinate 90,520 of NW_028112977.1, read as the reverse complement.
AGCCTACTCTTAAGACTCATACAGGTAGAAAGTGCTTTTCTTGAGAGCACCTCTCTTAACATTGCAAGCTGATGCAAGTGTCCCAAACTGGAGTGAAGTTGCTGGTTTGTAAATATTAAATATTCCTACTTTATTGATCTGAATTACTCAAACGGCTTTTAGTGCTGGCCACTAAAGGGTTGTCCCTGAAAGCTGGGGTCTTCTAGACCCAAACTGGGTTTTGGATGCTCCATTAGACAAACCAGTCAGCTCTGCCTCTCTAATTCACTGGGCTTGCTTGCAAATTAATTCTCTTTTTTAATTTATGCCTCTTCCAAAACATTTATCTTAAGATTTAACGTGCAAGTGTACCACCTTTGGATCTCTGGTTGGATTACGTGGATAAATTGATAGATGAAAAATCGGTGCCTTCAGTAATTACCTGGTTGAAGCAATGGTTCATCTGAATAAATTAAGTTTCCAACCCATTGCTTTGTCACCTTTTGATAGCCTAACAAGAACAGGAAAAAGGAGACATACCTCACCAGCATGGGAGAAGCCAGGAGGCTCTAGCCTACCCCAATCAAATAAATAAAATTATTTTACTATATTTTTACTGTACTGTACTGTGGTGGTTACGGGGGATGAGGCCAAGCCCCACTTCGGTGGGTGTAATATATCAGGAGTGGGGTTTTTTTTTTAAATGTTCTTATATGTTATGTGTTTATAGGTATTTCTATTTTTTCCCTTTTACCTTCATGACTTTTCCTCCATCTTCTCTTCTCCCTTCATCACGAGAAGTTTCCTCCTCCTCCTTTTCAGAACAGGAATTCAGCAGAGCAGACCTAAGAAATATCAATAATGTCATTTTCCCAAGAAGGGAAAGAGGGGTCCACCTCAAAGCAAACATAGATGTCTAGCCCAGATTCCAATGGAAGAAAGATTCAAGTGGGAAAGGGCCTCCCTTCCCTGGGAGCCATCATAGGGACTAACTGGAAGAAATGTGTTTTTCTTCTTTATTTTTTCTTGCTTGTTCTTGTTTCTTCTTTCTGAAGCACATAATGGTGCATCTAGCTGGAAGGGAGCCCAAGGGTCATCCAGTCCGACCCGCCGCAAGGCAGGAATCTGCCAAGGAACCACAAGGGTTCATTTCATAATAATAATATTAACAATAAGTGGAGGAATTGGGATCTGGAGGAATTAGCTGCTTACAAAAGCACCGCTTCAAGCCGTTTCCAAGACATTCAAGGCGGCCTGAGGGGGAAAGCAATGGAGATCTGCACTTTATTTTATATCAAGAACAAATTATTCTCATTATCACAGCCAGTTCCTCTGGAGTTGCTTCTCCCCCCCATTGAAATCATTCAAATACTATCCTGTTAAGGATGATAATGATATTAACAATGTATTCCTATTTCCCAGCCACCAACAGAATCTTTTTTTTTTAACCGACAAAACATCAGACACTACAAACTTCCCTCACCCTTTTATAATAACAATAATAAAATGAATGCTAATAATAATGTATTACTCCTTCCCAGTCACCAAGAGTATTTTAATAAACGATAAAACGACAATTTCCCCTCACCCTTTTATAAGAATACCATTATAATACTGGTAACAATTTGAAAATGAAGGAGAATCCTCGTTTCTTCCCCGACAGAATATGAGATAATTCGACAAAAGGGGATATATGACAAACTTCCCTCAGCCTTTTCTAATAAGAAGAAGAAGAATAATTTAGAAAGCAATGGCGATAATCCTTCCTTATTCTTCCCCTCAGGCGCTTCCCTCGAGAAAATGGCGAAGGAGCCGCTGAGGAGAACACGCGCCCCAGGCACGGCCCCGCCCACATCCCGACCCGGGATTGGCCCAAAGGCCGACCTATCGCTGCCGAGTTTACTGCTGCTGAGCCTGCTGGGCGCGTGCGTCGAAGGAGGGGGTTCCTAGGGCGGCCATTTTGGACGAGGGCAAAGGGCCTGGAAGGAGGGGGGAAGAAAGGGCAGCAGATGCGCCACCGCCGCCATGTCGGTTGAGGGTCATCGTCGGCGATAGGTGGGCCTTTGGGCCAATCCCAGGCCGGGCGGTGGGCGGGGCCAGCCCTTTCCCGCTCTTTTTTCTCCTCCCAGCTGCTTCTCCTCAGCTCTTTCCCACGCAGTTTGGGCGCCTTTTTAATGCAAGAAAGGATTATTAGCAGTCCTTTTAAAATTATTTTTATTTTTATTATTAGAAAAGCCTTGGGGAAGTTTGCAATACAGTGTGTTTTGTCGCGCTTTTAATATTCTGTTTGGAGTGGCTGGGAAAGGGGAATAAAGGAGGATTATCCTTCCTTTTTCAATTCTTATCATTATTACAATGGTTATTCTTATAAAAATTATAAAAGTTTGTAGTATATTATGTTTTATCGTGTTTTAAATACTATGTTGGTGGCTGGGAAAGAGTATTAAATTATCATTATCATTAACTGTTAAATTATTATTATTATTATTATTATAAATCACACCCACCCAAGGAAACACGGCCTCTTCCCCCCTAAGCCTTAACAGTATAGTATTTTTATTTCGAATTGGGAGAGAAGCAACTCCAGAGGAACTGGCTGTGATTATTATTATTATTATTATTATTATTATTTATTATTTATATAAAATAAAAGTGCAGATCTCCATTGCTTTCCCCCTCAGGTCGCCTTGAAAACTGTATTGAAAACTGTACCTGAACAGTGTATTGTTCAGATGAATCACGGCTTGGTTTTGTAACCAGCTAATTCCTCCACTTATGATGATGATGATGAAATCAAGCCTTGTGGTTCCTTCCCAGATTCCTGCCTTGCGGCGGGTCGGACTGGATGACCCTTGGGCTCCCTTCCAGCTAGATACACCATAATAATAATAATAATAATAATAATAATAATAAATAAAAAAATTGATATGATTCTTGGGAAAGGGCTTCAGAAAGAAGAAACGGGGAAAGCACATTTCTTCCACTTAGTCGTCTGCTGGCTCCTTTCCCACTTGATTCTTTCTTCCACTGCAATCTGGGCTGGAAATATTATAGTTCTGCTTGGACGTGGACCCCTCTTTCCCTTCTGGGGAAAATAATGGACATTATTGATATTTCTTAGGTCTGAATTCCTGCTCTGAAAAGGGGGAGGAGGAGGAGGAAGAAACTTCGCCTGACGAAGGGAGAAGAGGAGGTGGAGGAAAACTCATCTGCAGGCATAAAGGGAAAAGGGAAAAAATAGAAATTGAAATTGACATCTAACACTTAAGAACATTTTTAAACAACCCCAGTCCTGATATATCACACCGACCCCCCTAACCAGCACAGTACAGTACAGTAAAAATACAGTAAAGTGTTTTTATTTATTTGATTGGCACCTCCTGGCTTCCCCCCTGTTGGTGAGGTTTGTCTCCTTTTTCCGTTTCTAAAGGTGACAAAGCAATGTCTGGAAAACTGAATTTCTTCAGATGAACCATTGCTTTAACCAGGTACCATCTTTTTCTGAGATGGCCAGGCTAATCTCGATAGCCTTAAGAGCTGGAAACTTGCATGACCTGTTGATTTAAAGGCGGAAACATGCACACACGGGAAAGAAATCCTCCCAGGTTCCTGGACACAACCCAGGCTTGATATTCACACAGGTTCCCTGGGTGGCATTGGCAGCTGGAGGAAGAGCAAGTCCTGGTTTCAAGCTGAAGATCAGCTCTTTTGTGGTGGCCTCAAACAAGCCTTGGGCTGCAAGGGGAATTCCCTCTCCCTTCATTCAGGATGCTAATTCAGGATGTGCCTGCCCTTTTCCCTGAGCTGTAAAAGCACCTTCAAGAAGGTGGTGGGAGGTGACACAGTCGTCTTCCAGATGTGCAAAGAACCACCCTCGCCCCACTGAACGGGACAGCAAGCCTCACGCCCAGATCTGGAGCATAAATGGGAACCGGGGAAGCTGCCTTATCTGGAGTCGGACCCACTACTCCATCTAGCTTAGTAATGTCAACACTGACTGGCAGCAGTTTGCCAGAGTTTCGAGCCTGGAGAAGCCGGAGATGGAGCATGTGCTGTTCTGCAGGCAAAGCCACTGAGGTTACAGCTGTTCCCTTTAAAAACAAACTAAGATTGTAGTCCTATCTACCTCTGCTCCAACGTAAATCATGTCCGTTTGGGGCATCTAAAACTATGAAAATGGGCTTATAGATCTTGAGTTTCTGACACTGCTCAACCGCATATTTCATCAAATGCGGATGCCAAACAAATGAACTTTGTGGTTAACCCTGAAGCCTGTCTCTTTCTCTAGAAGGCGTCTGATGGGCGTTTGCGCTGCCTCCCTTGGTTCTCTCGGCCTGATGCCTTTTGGGGCTTGGCTGGTCCTGGAGTCTTGCAGCTGCTCTGGCCCTTTCTCCGGATCATCCTTAAAACAGCCTGGAGAGATGTCCTGTAAGTCCCACTTCCTCCGGCAGGAGTAATGTCCACACGGGGTCACTTTTTATTTTCCTATCTATGTCTATTCCAGTATTGGCCACACGGGGTCACTGTTTATTTTCCTATCCATTTCTATTCCAGTAATGTCCACACGAGGGCACTGTTTATTTTCCTATCCATTTCTATTCCAGTAATGGCCACATGAGGGCACTGTTTATTTTCCTATTGAGGTCTATTCCAGTAATGGCTACAGCCTTAACAGTATAGTATTTTTATTTATCGGAATTGGGGCGGGGAAGCTCCCCTTGGCTGCAGCAACACCAGAGTAACTGGCTGTGATGATAATAATAATAATAAATTTATTATTTATATAAAATAAAGTGCAAATCTCCATTGCTTTCCCCCTCAGGCCGCCCTTAATGTATTGGAAACTGTACCTGAACTTTAAGCAGTTGTTTTGTAACAGCTAATTCCTCCAGATCCCAATTCCTCCACTTTTTATTAAATGCAGTCTCCTTGTGGTTCCTTCGCAGATTCCTGCCTTGCAGCGGGTCGGACTGGATGACCCTTGGGGTCCCTTCCAGCTAGTTGCACCATTATATGATTCTGGGGAAAGGGCTTCACAAAAGAGAAACGGGGGAAAGCACATTTCTTCCACTTAGTCGTCTGCTGGCTCCTTTCCCACTTGATTCTTTCTTCCACTGCAATCTGGGCTGGAAATATTATAGTTCTGCTTGGACGTGGACCCCTCTTTCCCTTCTTGGGGAAATAATGGACATTATTGATATTTCTTAGGTCTGAATTCCTGCTCTGAAAAGGGGGAGGAGGAGAAGGAGGAGAAGGAGGAAGAAACTTTTTTAATTAAAAAAGAGAATAAATTTGCAAGCAAATACTTGAATGCCCAGTGAATTAGAGAGGCAGGGAGCTGGCTGGGGGGGCGGGGGGGAGAGGCAGGCAGGCAGGCAGGCGGGGAACGTCCTCGCTCCCTGCCTGCCTGCCTGCCTCCGCTGCCTGCCCCCTGACGCTTCTAAACAAAGGGCCAGGTTCTTACCCGGTCTACCTGGGGGGCAGGCAGGCAGGCAGGGGACGTCCATGCTCCCTCCCTGCCTGCCTGCCTGCCTGCGGCCG
>NW_028112977.1:70000-72500 GCF_964234715.1 Podarcis melisellensis | reverse complement strand
TGGGTCCTGCCGGTCTACCTCCGAGGAAGGGAGGCTAGCTTCCCGGTCGACCAGCCGGAGGGGCAGGCGACGTTGCCCGGTCTCCCGGCCCTCGGCTCCCGTCCGGTCTACCGGCCGATAAGGCTGGGGCTGGCTTGCTTGCTTGCTTGCTTGCTTGCTTGCTTGCTTGCTTGCTTGCTTGCTTGCCGGTCTTCCTCAGAGATCGTGGGGCTTCCCGGTCTACCTGCTGGAAAGGGCGCCTCTACCAGGCTTCCTGGCGTACGGCGCAGTACCGCTGGACGGTCTACTCGGTTTCAGGCCCAGTGGGCTCCTCGCGTCCACGCACACCAGGCCCTGCCTGCCTGCCTGCCTGCCTGCCTGCCTGCCTGCTCGCCACACGTTCTGGTGCTTCCAGGTCTACCTGAGGAGAAACGGCTTCCCGGTCTACCCTCCATGGGGCCGGGAGGCTGGCCGGTCTTGCGAGAACGGTAGACTTTCCGGTCTACCTGGCGGAAAGCGCGGCTCTGCCGGGCTACCTGGCGTACGGCGCGGAACCGCTGGGCGTTCTACTGGGCGCCAGACCTCGGTGAGTCCGGTCTCCCGGCTGGAGGGGCTGGCGGCGTTGCCTGGTCTCCCGGCCCTCGGCTTCCTTCCGGTCTACTGGCCGGGAAGGCTGAGGTTTGCCGGTCGGCCTTCCTCAGAGATCGTCGGGGCTTCCCGGTCTACCCACCGGAGAGCGCGGCTCTGCCGGGCTACCTGGCGCACGTCGCGCGACCGCTGGCCGGTCTACTGGGCGCCGGACCTCGTTGAGCCCGGTCTCCCGGCTGGAGGGCTACCTGGCGGTGTTGCCCGGTCTCCCGGTCCTCGGCTTGCCTCCGGTCTACCGGCCGGGAAGGGTGGGTCTTGCCGGTCTTCCTCAGAGATCGTGGGGCTTCCCGGTCTACCCACCGGAGAGCGCTGCTCCGCCGGGCTACCTGGCGCACGGCGCGGAACCGCTGGCCGGTCTACTGGGCCCCGGACCTCGGGAAGCCCTGTCTACCCGCCGGAGAAGCTGGGTCTTGCCGGTCTTCCTCAGAGATCGTGGGGCTTCCCGGTCTACCCACCGGAGAGCGCTGCTCTGCCGGGCTACCTGGCGCACGGCGCGGAACCGCTGGCCGGTCTACTGGGCCCCGGACCTCGGGAAGCCCTGTCTACCCGCCGGAGGAGCTGGGTCTTGCCGGTCTTCCTCCGAGATCGTGGGGCTTCCCGGTCTACCCACTGGAAAGAGAGGCTCTGCCGGGCTACCTGGCGCACGGCGCGGAACCGCTGGCCGGTCTACTGGGCGCCGGACCACGGTGAGCCCGGTCTACCGGCCGGAGGGGCTGGCGGCGTCGCCCGGTCTCCCGGTCCTCGGCTCCCCTCCGGTCTACCGTCCCGGAAGGCTGGGGCTTGCCGGTCTACCTCCGAGGTCGGTGGGGGTTTCCGTGTCGGACCAATCTGCTCGCCGTGCCCCCGGTCTACCTGATGGAGAGGCTGCGGCTTGCCGGTCTACTACGGAGGACGGAGGGCCTCCCGGTCTACCTGCCCATGCCCCCTATGGAGCCTCCAGGTCTACCCGGTCGCTGTAACCCGACGACATCGCCAAGGGCGGGTGGGGTTCGTGGCGACAGCTGCCGTAGACCTCGGTGACTTTGTAGACCGCCGCTTGGCGGCAGTGCAGCAGGTAGGCGATGGAGGGGACGGCTGAGGGTGTGCGTGCGTGTGTGCCTACGTGCGTGCGTGCGTGCGTGCCTGCGTGCCTGCGAGCATTCGTTCGTCCTTGCAGGGACGGCAAGGGAGAAAAGTCTTGGTGTGCGTGAGTTCCTTTGCGGGAGGGGGAGCATGCAGAGACACAGGGATACAGAAAGGCAAGCACAGAAGCACTCATGCGCTCTCTCACACACACTTGATTGCGGGGGGGAGGGGGGAGAGAGGGGGAGAGAGAGGGGAGAGAGAGAGAGAGAGGGGGGGGGAGAGGGAGAGGGAGAGAGGCAGGCAGGCAGGCAGGAAGAAACAAAATCTCTCTCTCTCTCTCTCTCTCTCTCTCTCACACACACACACACACACACACACAAACAAACAAACACATAAAAAGAAAAAGAAAAGACACAAACAGTCGTTTGCGGGAGAGGGAGACAGAAGGGCACAAAATTTCTCTCTCACACACTAAGCAGACACTCAAACACAGCATGTGCTTGTGTGCAGGGGAGACAGACAGGGACAGAGAGATGGACACAAAATATCACTCCAACGCGCACACACGCACACCAAAGAAACCACCCCTCGCCCACGACATCGCCAAGGGTGATCCCTTGCCGTCCCTGCAAGGACGTACGCACGCACGTACGCACGAACGCGTGCCCCACCCTGCCCCACCCCACCCCTCTCCTCCATCGCCTACCTGCTGCTCTGCTGCCAAGCGGCGGTCTACAAAGTGACCGAGGTCTACGGCAGCTGTCGCCACGAACGCCGCCCTTGGCGATGTCGTGGCAATGTGCTTGTG
>NW_028112977.1:55000-57500 GCF_964234715.1 Podarcis melisellensis | reverse complement strand
GCCGCTGCCCGGTCCAAGGGCGAGGTTGCCGGTGGCCCCGGTCTACCTGCCGGCAAGCGGGGGTGGCTCAGCCGGTCTTCCAGGCGGAAGGAGCGGAAGCGCTGGCCGTTTCCCTGCCCTGGGGGGCGGCCGGCTCTAGCTCCCCGCCGGAGGGGCCGGCAACGTGGACCGTTCTTCCTGCGGTCCCCTTCCCAGGACGGAAGGCTTTCCCGGTCTACCGCTGGGAGGTCTGTCCGCTGCGCGGTCCCCCCGTTCTCCGTCCGGCCGAGGCGGCTGGTGGAAGGCTTTCCGGTCCTCCCCGGAGGTCTACCCGCCGGAGGTCCGTCGACCGCCCGGTCTACTCGCGAGGACCGCTGTCCACCGAGTCTGCCGGCCGCCCGGGGAGGCTGGGCCTTGCCGGCCCCCTTTCCGAGAAGGGGGGTGCCTCTCGCCCGGTCTACCCACCAAAGTCCCGGTCTGCTTCTCGCGTCCACGGTCCCCCCCAGTCTGGCCCGGGGCTGGCAGCAGTGCCCGGTCTCCAGGCCCTGGGCTCTGCTGGCCGTGGAGGCTGGGTCCTGCCGGTCTACCTCCGAGGAAGGGAGGCTAGCTTCCCGGTCGACCAGCCGGAGGGGCAGGCGACGTTGCCCGGTCTCCCGGCCCTCGGCTCCCGTCCGGTCTACCGGCCGATAAGGCTGGGGCTGGCTTGCTTGCTTGCTTGCTTGCTTGCTTGCTTGCTTGCTTGCTTGCTTGCCGGTCTTCCTCAGAGATCGTGGGGCTTCCCGGTCTACCTGCTGGAAAGGGCGCCTCTACCAGGCTTCCTGGCGTACGGCGCAGTACCGCTGGACGGTCTACTCGGTTTCAGGCCCAGTGGGCTCCTCGCGTCCACGCACACCAGGCCCTGCCTGCCTGCCTGCCTGCCTGCCTGCCTGCCTGCTCGCCACACGTTCTGGTGCTTCCAGGTCTACCTGAGGAGAAACGGCTTCCCGGTCTACCCTCCATGGGGCCGGGAGGCTGGCCGGTCTTGCGAGAACGGTAGACTTTCCGGTCTACCTGGCGGAAAGCGCGGCTCTGCCGGGCTACCTGGCGTACGGCGCGGAACCGCTGGGCGTTCTACTGGGCGCCAGACCTCGGTGAGTCCGGTCTCCCGGCTGGAGGGGCTGGCGGCGTTGCCTGGTCTCCCGGCCCTCGGCTTCCTTCCGGTCTACTGGCCGGGAAGGCTGAGGTTTGCCGGTCGGCCTTCCTCAGAGATCGTCGGGGCTTCCCGGTCTACCCACCGGAGAGCGCGGCTCTGCCGGGCTACCTGGCGCACGTCGCGCGACCGCTGGCCGGTCTACTGGGCGCCGGACCTCGTTGAGCCCGGTCTCCCGGCTGGAGGGCTACCTGGCGGTGTTGCCCGGTCTCCCGGTCCTCGGCTTGCCTCCGGTCTACCGGCCGGGAAGGGTGGGTCTTGCCGGTCTTCCTCAGAGATCGTGGGGCTTCCCGGTCTACCCACCGGAGAGCGCTGCTCCGCCGGGCTACCTGGCGCACGGCGCGGAACCGCTGGCCGGTCTACTGGGCCCCGGACCTCGGGAAGCCCTGTCTACCCGCCGGAGAAGCTGGGTCTTGCCGGTCTTCCTCAGAGATCGTGGGGCTTCCCGGTCTACCCACCGGAGAGCGCTGCTCTGCCGGGCTACCTGGCGCACGGCGCGGAACCGCTGGCCGGTCTACTGGGCCCCGGACCTCGGGAAGCCCTGTCTACCCGCCGGAGGAGCTGGGTCTTGCCGGTCTTCCTCCGAGATCGTGGGGCTTCCCGGTCTACCCACTGGAAAGAGAGGCTCTGCCGGGCTACCTGGCGCACGGCGCGGAACCGCTGGCCGGTCTACTGGGCGCCGGACCACGGTGAGCCCGGTCTACCGGCCGGAGGGGCTGGCGGCGTCGCCCGGTCTCCCGGTCCTCGGCTCCCCTCCGGTCTACCGTCCCGGAAGGCTGGGGCTTGCCGGTCTACCTCCGAGGTCGGTGGGGGTTTCCGTGTCGGACCAATCTGCTCGCCGTGCCCCCGGTCTACCTGATGGAGAGGCTGCGGCTTGCCGGTCTACTACGGAGGACGGAGGGCCTCCCGGTCTACCTGCCCATGCCCCCTATGGAGCCTCCAGGTCTACCCGGTCGCTGTAACCCGACGACATCGCCAAGGGCGGGTGGGGTTCGTGGCGACAGCTGCCGTAGACCTCGGTGACTTTGTAGACCGCCGCTTGGCGGCAGTGCAGCAGGTAGGCGATGGAGGGGACGGCTGAGGGTGTGCGTGCGTGTGTGCCTACGTGCGTGCGTGCGTGCGTGCCTGCGTGCCTGCGAGCATTCGTTCGTCCTTGCAGGGACGGCAAGGGAGAAAAGTCTTGGTGTGCGTGAGTTCCTTTGCGGGAGGGGGAGCATGCAGAGACACAGGGATACAGAAAGGCAAGCACAGAAGCACTCATGCGCTCTCTCACACACACTTGATTGCGGGGGGGAGGGGGGAGAGAGGGGGAGAGAGAGGGGAGAGAGAGAG
>NW_028112977.1:40000-42500 GCF_964234715.1 Podarcis melisellensis | reverse complement strand
CCGGCCGAGGCGGCTGGTGGAGGGCTTTCCGGTCCTCCCCGGTGGTCTAACCCGCCGGAGGCCCGCCGACCACCCGGTCTCCTCGCGAGGGCCATGGTCTTCCCGGCGGCGGGCGGGAGGTCCCACCAGACTGCCGGCCGGCCAGGTGGTGCCTCCGGTCTACCCACCGAAGGCCCGGTCTGCTTCTCGCGTCCACGGTCACCCCGGTGTCCCGGCCCTCGGCTCCCCTCCGGTCTGCCGGCCGGGGAGGCTGGGTCTTGCCGGTCTACCTCCGAGGAAGGGAGACTTTCCGGTCGGCCCGACGGAGGCTCACGCCTGCCTGCCTGCCTGCCTGCCTGCCTGCCTGCCTGCCGGGCTGGGGCTTCCAGCTCTACCTCGAGGGCAGACGGCTTCCTGGTCTCCTCTGCTTGGGGCTGGGAAGCGCCGGTCCACCTGAGGGCCGGACTGGAACCTCTGCCCGGTCTACTAGCCGGTCCACCTCCGAGAGTGGTTGGCGGAGGGTGCGAAGGGCGGAGAAGGGCAGGCTTCCGGGCGCCTTTGTGGGTCCGGCCGCTGCCCGGTCCAAGGGCGAGATTGCCGGTGGCCCCGGTCTACCTGCCGGCAAGCGGGGGTGGCTCAGCCGGTCTTCCAGGCGGAAGGAGCGGAAGCGCTGGCCGTTTCCCTGCCCTGGGGGGCGGCCGGGTCTAGCTCCCCGCCGGAGGGGCCGGCAACGTGGACCGTTCTTCCTGCGGTCCCCTTCCCAGGACGGAAGGCTTTCCCGGTCTACCGCTGGGAGGTCTGTCCGCTGCGCGGTCCCCCCGTTCTCCGTCCGGCCGAGGCGGCTGGTGGAAGGCTTTCCGGTCCTCCCCGGAGGTCTACCCGCCGGAGGTCCGTCGACCGCCCGGTCTACTCGCGAGGACCGCTGTCCACCGAGTCTGCCGGCCGCCCGGGGAGGCTGGGCCTTGCCGGCCCCCTTTCCGAGAAGGGGGGTGCCTCTCGCCCGGTCTACCCACCAAAGTCCCGGTCTGCTTCTCGCGTCCACGGTCCCCCCCAGTCTGGCCCGGGGCTGGCAGCAGTGCCCGGTCTCCAGGCCCTGGGCTCTGCTGGCCGTGGAGGCTGGGTCCTGCCGGTCTACCTCCGAGGAAGGGAGGCTAGCTTCCCGGTCGACCAGCCGGAGGGGCAGGCGACGTTGCCCGGTCTCCCGGCCCTCGGCTCCCGTCCGGTCTACCGGCCGATAAGGCTGGGGCTTGCTTGCTTGCTTGCTTGCTTGCTTGCCGGTCTTCCTCAGAGATCGTGGGGCTTCCCGGTCTACCTGCTGGAAAGGGCGCCTCTGCCAGGCTTCCTGGCGTACGGCGCAGTACCGCTGGACGGTCTACTCGGTTTCAGGCCCAGTGGGCTCCTCGCGTCCACGCACACCAGGCCCTGCCTGCCTGCCTGCCTGCCTGCCTGCCTGCCTGCCTGCTCGCCACACGTTCTGGTGCTTCCAGGTCTACCTGAGGAGAAACGGCTTCCCGGTCTACCCTCCATGGGGCCGGGAGGCTGGCCGGTCTTGCGAGAACGGTAGACTTTCCGGTCTACCTGGCGGAAAGCGCGGCTCTGCCGGGCTACCTGGCGTACGGCGCGGAACCGCTGGGCGTTCTACTGGGCGCCAGACCTCGGTGAGTCCGGTCTCCCGGCTGGAGGGGCTGGCGGCGTTGCCTGGTCTCCCGGCCCTCGGCTTCCTTCCGGTCTACTGGCCGGGAAGGCTGAGGTTTGCCGGTCGGCCTTCCTCAGAGATCGTCGGGGCTTCCCGGTCTACCCACCGGAGAGCGCGGCTCTGCCGGGCTACCTGGCGCACGTCGCGCGACCGCTGGCCGGTCTACTGGGCGCCGGACCTCGTTGAGCCCGGTCTCCCGGCTGGAGGGCTACCTGGCGGTGTTGCCCGGTCTCCCGGTCCTCGGCTTGCCTCCGGTCTACCGGCCGGGAAGGGTGGGTCTTGCCGGTCTTCCTCAGAGATCGTGGGGGCTTCCCGGTCTACCCACCGGAGAGCGCTGCTCCGCCGGGCTACCTGGCGCACGGCGCGGAACCGCTGGCCGGTCTACTGGGCCCCGGACCTCGGGAAGCCCTGTCTACCCGCCGGAGGAGCTGGGTCTTGCCGGTCTTCCTCAGAGATCGTGGGGCTTCCCGGTCTACCCACCGGAGAGCGCTGCTCTGCCGGGCTACCTGGCGCACGGCGCGGAACCGCTGGCCGGTCTACTGGGCCCCGGACCTCGGGAAGCCCTGTCTACCCGCCGGAGGAGCTGGGTCTTGCCGGTCTTCCTCCGAGATCGTGGGGCTTCCCGGTCTACCCACTGGAAAGAGAGGCTCTGCCGGGCTACCTGGCGCACGGCGCGGAACCGCTGGCCGGTCTACTGGGCGCCGGACCACGGTGAGCCCGGTCTACCGGCCGGAGGGGCTGGCGGCGTCGCCCGGTCTCCCGGTCCTCGGCTCCCCTCCGGTCTACCGTCCCGGAAGGCTGGGGCTTGCCGGTCTACCTCCGAGG
>NW_028112977.1:15000-20000 GCF_964234715.1 Podarcis melisellensis | reverse complement strand
GCTCCCCACCGGAGGGGCCGGCAGCGTGGCCCGTTCTTCCCGCGGCCGCTGGCGGCTCTCGCTCTCCCCCGGTCCACTACTGGCCAGGGAAGCTGGGACGTGGCGGTTCCCTTCCCAGGATGGAAGGCTTTCCCGGTCTACCTCTGGGAGGTCTGTCCGCTGCGCGGTCGCCCCGTTCTCCGCCCGCCCGGCCGAGGCGGCTGGTGGAGGGCTTTCCGGTCCTCCCCGGTGGTCTAACCCGCCGGAGGCCCGCCGACCACCCGGTCTCCTCGCGAGGGCCATGGTCTTCCCGGCGGCGGGCGGGAGGTCCCACCAGACTGCCGGCCGGCCAGGTGGTGCCTCCGGTCTACCCACCGAAGGCCCGGTCTGCTTCTCGCGTCCACGGTCACCCCGGTGTCCCGGCCCTCGGCTCCCCTCCGGTCTGCCGGCCGGGGAGGCTGGGTCTTGCCGGTCTACCTCCGAGGAAGGGAGACTTTCCGGTCGGCCCGACGGAGGCTCACGCCTGCCTGCCTGCCTGCCTGCCTGCCTGCCTGCCTGCCTGCCTGCCGGGCTGGGGCTTCCAGCTCTACCTCGAGGGCAGACGGCTTCCTGGTCTCCTCTGCTTGGGGCTGGGAAGCGCCGGTCCACCTGAGGGCCGGACTGGAACCTCTGCCCGGTCTACTAGCCGGTCCACCTCCGAGAGTGGTTGGCGGAGGGTGCGAAGGGCGGAGAAGGGCAGGCTTCCGGGCGCCTTTGTGGGTCCGGCCGCTGCCCGGTCCAAGGGCGAGATTGCCGGTGGCCCCGGTCTACCTGCCGGCAAGCGGGGGTGGCTCAGCCGGTCTTCCAGGCGGAAGGAGCGGAAGCGCTGGCCGTTTCCCTGCCCTGGGGGGCGGCCGGGTCTAGCTCCCCGCCGGAGGGGCCGGCAACGTGGACCGTTCTTCCTGCGGTCCCCTTCCCAGGACGGAAGGCTTTCCCGGTCTACCGCTGGGAGGTCTGTCCGCTGCGCGGTCCCCCCGTTCTCCGTCCGGCCGAGGCGGCTGGTGGAAGGCTTTCCGGTCCTCCCCGGAGGTCTACCCGCCGGAGGTCCGTCGACCGCCCGGTCTACTCGCGAGGACCGCTGTCCACCGAGTCTGCCGGCCGCCCGGGGAGGCTGGGCCTTGCCGGCCCCCTTTCCGAGAAGGGGGGTGCCTCTCGCCCGGTCTACCCACCAAAGTCCCGGTCTGCTTCTCGCGTCCACGGTCCCCCCCAGTCTGGCCCGGGGCTGGCAGCAGTGCCCGGTCTCCAGGCCCTGGGCTCTGCTGGCCGTGGAGGCTGGGTCCTGCCGGTCTACCTCCGAGGAAGGGAGGCTAGCTTCCCGGTCAACCAGCCGGAGGGGCAGGCGACGTTGCCCGGTCTCCCGGCCCTCGGCTCCCGTCCGGTCTACCGGCCGATAAGGCTGGGGCTTGCTTGCTTGCTTGCTTGCTTGCTTGCTTGCCGGTCTTCCTCAGAGATCGTGGGGCTTCCCGGTCTACCTGCTGGAAAGGGCGCCTCTGCCAGGCTTCCTGGCGTACGGCGCAGTACCGCTGGACGGTCTACTCGGTTTCAGGCCCAGTGGGCTCCTCGCGTCCACGCACACCAGGCCCTGCCTGCCTGCCTGCCTGCCTGCCTGCCTGCCTGCTCGCCACACGTTCTGGTGCTTCCAGGTCTACCTGAGGAGAAACGGCTTCCCGGTCTACCCTCCATGGGGCCGGGAGGCTGGCCGGTCTTGCGAGAACGGTAGACTTTCCGGTCTACCTGGCGGAAAGCGCGGCTCTGCCGGGCTACCTGGCGTACGGCGCGGAACCGCTGGGCGTTCTACTGGGCGCCAGACCTCGGTGAGTCCGGTCTCCCGGCTGGAGGGGCTGGCGGCGTTGCCTGGTCTCCCGGCCCTCGGCTTCCTTCCGGTCTACTGGCCGGGAAGGCTGAGGTTTGCCGGTCGGCCTTCCTCAGAGATCGTCGGGGCTTCCCGGTCTACCCACCGGAGAGCGCGGCTCTGCCGGGCTACCTGGCGCACGTCGCGCGACCGCTGGCCGGTCTACTGGGCGCCGGACCTCGTTGAGCCCGGTCTCCCGGCTGGAGGGCTACCTGGCGGTGTTGCCCGGTCTCCCGGTCCTGGGCTTGCCTCCGGTCTACCGGCCGGGAAGGGTGGGTCTTGCCGGTCTTCCTCAGAGATCGTGGGGCTTCCCGGTCTACCCACCGGAGAGCGCTGCTCCGCCGGGCTACCTGGCGCACGGCGCGGAACCGCTGGCCGGTCTACTGGGCCCCGGACCTCGGGAAGCCCTGTCTACCCGCCGGAGGAGCTGGGTCTTGCCGGTCTTCCTCAGAGATCGTGGGGCTTCCCGGTCTACCCACCGGAGAGCGCTGCTCTGCCGGGCTACCTGGCGCACGGCGCGGAACCGCTGGCCGGTCTACTGGGCCCCGGACCTCGGGAAGCCCTGTCTACCCGCCGGAGGAGCTGGGTCTTGCCGGTCTTCCTCCGAGATCGTGGGGCTTCCCGGTCTACCCACTGGAAAGAGAGGCTCTGCCGGGCTACCTGGCGCACGGCGCGGAACCGCTGGCCGGTCTACTGGGCGCCGGACCACGGTGAGCCCGGTCTACCGGCCGGAGGGGCTGGCGGCGTCGCCCGGTCTCCCGGTCCTCGGCTCCCCTCCGGTCTACCGTCCCGGAAGGCTGGGGCTTGCCGGTCTACCTCCGAGGTCGGTGGGGGTTTCCGTGTCGGACCAATCTGCTCGCCGTGCCCCCGGTCTACCTGACGGAGAGGCTGCGGCTTGCCGGTCTACTACGGAGGACGGAGGGCCTCCCGGTCTACCTGCCCATGCCCCCTATGGAGCCTCCAGGTCTACCCGGTCGCTGTAACCCGACGACATCGCCAAGGGCGGGTGGGGTTCGTGGCGACAGCTGCCGTAGACCTCGGTGACTTTGTAGGGCGGGTGGGGTTCGTGGCGACAGCTGCCGTAGACCTCGGTGACTTTGTAGACCGCCGCTTGGCGGCAGTGCAGCAGGTAGGCGATGGAGGGGACGGCTGAGGGTGTGCGTGCGTGTGTGCCTACGTGCGTGCGTGCCTGCGTGCCTGCGTGCCTGCGAGCATTCGTTCGTCCTTGCAGGGACGGCAAGGGAGAAAAGTCTTGGTGTGCGTGAGTTCCTTTGCGGGAGGGGGAGCATGCAGAGACACAGGGATACAGAAAGGCAAGCACAGAAGCACTCATGCGCTCTCTCACACACACTTGATTGCGGGGGGGAGGGGGGAGAGAGGGGGAGAGAGAGGGGAGAGAGAGAGAGAGAGGGGGGGGAGAGGGAGAGGGAGAGAGGCAGGCAGGCAGGCAGGAAGAAACAAAATCTCTCTCTCTCTCTCTCTCTCTCTCACACACACACACACACACACACACACAAACAAAGACATAAAAAGAAAAAGAAAAGACACAAACAGTCGTTTGCGGGAGAGGGAGACAGAAGGGCACAAAATTTCTCTCTCACACACTAAGCAGACACTCAAACACAGCATGTGCTTGTGTGCAGGGGAGACAGACAGGGACAGAGAGATGGACACAAAATATCACTCCAACGCGCACACACGCACACCAAAGAAACCACCCCTCGCCCACGACATCGCCAAGGGTGATCCCTTGCCGTCCCTGCAAGGACGTACGCACGCACGTACGCACGAACGCGTGCCCCGCCCTGCCCCACCCCACCCCTCTCCTCCATCGCCTACCTGCTGCTCTGCTGCCAAGCGGCGGTCTACAAAGTGACCGAGGTCTACGGCAGCTGTCGCCACGAACGCCGCCCTTGGCGATGTCGTGGCAATGTGCTTGTGTGCTTGCGGGTGGGGGGAGAGAGAGAGAGAGAGAGAGAGAGAGGGAGGGAGGCGGGCGGGCGGGCATGCCAGCACACACACAAACACTCACGCATCCCCCATTTAGACCCCAAGAATGCAAGGACGCACGCACGCACGATCTTCACAACAATAGGGATACGACGGAGGAGGAGGAGGAGGAGGAGGAGGAGGAGGAGAAGAAGAAGAAGAAGAAGAAGAAGAAGAAGAAGAAGAAGAAGAAGACGAAGTAGAAGAAGAAGAAGAAGAAGAAGAAGAAGAAGAAGAAGAAGAAGAAGACGACGACGAAGACGGCTGCCCTGCCCTTACTATGCTTGGCCACACGAGGGCGCTCCTAATAAAAAAGGGCCAGGTTATTACCCGGTCTACCTGGGGGGGGGGAGAGGCAGGCGGGCGGGCGGGCGGGCGGGGGGGTTGGAAGTCCCCTGCCTACCTGCGGACGCCTGGCGCTGCTTAACAAAGGGCCAGGTTCTTACTCGGTCTACCTGGGGGCAGGCAGCCAGGCAGGGGACGTCCACGCTCCTTCCCTGCCTGCCTGCCTGCCTGCCTGCCTGCCTGCCTGCCTGCCTGCCTGCCACCCGCTTGGCGCTTCTAGACCCAAGGCCAGGTTCTTATACGGTCTACCGGTGGGGGGGAGAGGCAGGCAGGCAGGCAGGCAGGCAGGCAGGCGGGCGGGCGGGCGGGCAGGCAGGGAGCTTGGAAGTCCCCTGACTGCCTGCGGCCGCCTGGCGCTTCTATACAAAGGGCCAGGTTCTTACTCGGTCTACCTGAGGGGGAGAGGCAGGCAGGCAGGCAGGCAGGCAGGCAGGCAGGCAGGCAGGCAGGCAGGGAGCTTGGACGTCCCCTGCCTGCCTGCGGCCGCCTGGCGCTTCTATACAAAGGGCCAGGTTCTTACTCGGTCTACCTGAGGGGGAGAGGCAGGCAGGCAGGCAGGCAGGCAGGCAGGCAGGCAGGCAGGCAGGGAGCTTGGACGGCCCCTCCCTCCCTGCCTCCCTGCCTGCCTGCCTGCCTGCCTGCCTGCCTGCCTGTCTGCCTTCCTGCCTGCCTGCCTCCCTCCGCTGCCTGCCCCCCGACGCTTCTAAACAAAGGGCCAGGTTCTTACTCGGTCTACCTGGGGGCAGGCAGCCAGGCAGGGGACGTCCACGCTCCTTCCCTCCATGCCTGCCTGCCT
>NW_028112977.1:0-5000 GCF_964234715.1 Podarcis melisellensis | reverse complement strand
CCGGAAGAACCGCGTCGGACGCCGCGCCGGCCCCCGCCGTGGGTCTACACTGGCCGGGGAGCGCGGTTGGGTCGTCTTCGGTTCAACCAGAAGTACCGCATCAGACGCCGCGCCTGCCCCCGCCGTGGGTCTACACTGGCCGGGGAGCGCGGTTGGGTCGTCTACGGTTCTCCAGAGGGTCCTGAAAACCCTGTCGCCAGAAATCTCCGCGCGCATGCCGTCCTTGCCCGGCGAGAGCGGACGGCGTCTCGGGCACCGGCCTCGGCGCCGCGACAGGCCGGCCTCTCGGAAGCCTCTGGCGGCCAGACGCGGCAGCCTCACTCCGGCAAGAGGCTCCACAGCTCCCCGGCGGTGCCGGTCTACCCACGCGCCGGGGCGGCGGTAGACCGTTCCCTGCGCCCGGCCTCTGCTTCTCGGCGACGGGCGGGCGGGCGGCGGAGGGTGCGATGGCCGGAGAAGGGCAGCAGGCTTCGCGAGGCGTCTGTGTGGGTCCGGCCCCTGCCCGGTCCAGGGGCGAGGTTGCCGGTGGCCCCGGTCTACCGGCCGGCAAGCCGGGGTGGCTTGGCCGGTCTTCCCGGCGGAATCTCCGACCGTTTTCCTGGGGGGGCGGCCGGTTCTAGCTCCCCACCGGAGGGGCCGGCAGCGTGGCCCGTTCTTCCCGCGGCCGCTGGCGGCTCTCGCTCTCCCCCGGTCCACTACTGGCCAGGGAAGCTGGGACGTGGCGGTTCCCTTCCCAGGATGGAAGGCTTTCCCGGTCTACCTCTGGGAGGTCTGTCCGCTGCGCGGTCGCCCCGTTCTCCGCCCGCCCGGCCGAGGCGGCTGGTGGAGGGCTTTCCGGTCCTCCCCGGTGGTCTAACCCGCCGGAGGCCCGCCGACCACCCGGTCTCCTCGCGAGGGCCATGGTCTTCCCGGCGGCGGGCGGGAGGTCCCACCAGACTGCCGGCCGGCCAGGTGGTGCCTCCGGTCTACCCACCGAAGGCCCGGTCTGCTTCTCGCGTCCACGGTCACCCCGGTGTCCCGGCCCTCGGCTCCCCTCCGGTCTGCCGGCCGGGGAGGCTGGGTCTTGCCGGTCTACCTCCGAGGAAGGGAGACTTTCCGGTCGGCCCGACGGAGGCTCACGCCTGCCTGCCTGCCTGCCTGCCTGCCTGCCTGCCTGCCTGCCTGCCGGGCTGGGGCTTCCAGCTCTACCTCGAGGGCAGACGGCTTCCTGGTCTCCTCTGCTTGGGGCTGGGAAGCGCCGGTCCACCTGAGGGCCGGACTGGAACCTCTGCCCGGTCTACTAGCCGGTCCACCTCCGAGAGTGGTTGGCGGAGGGTGCGAAGGGCGGAGAAGGGCAGGCTTCCGGGCGCCTTTGTGGGTCCGGCCGCTGCCCGGTCCAAGGGCGAGATTGCCGGTGGCCCCGGTCTACCTGCCGGCAAGCGGGGGTGGCTCAGCCGGTCTTCCAGGCGGAAGGAGCGGAAGCGCTGGCCGTTTCCCTGCCCTGGGGGGCGGCCGGGTCTAGCTCCCCGCCGGAGGGGCCGGCAACGTGGACCGTTCTTCCTGCGGTCCCCTTCCCAGGACGGAAGGCTTTCCCGGTCTACCGCTGGGAGGTCTGTCCGCTGCGCGGTCCCCCCGTTCTCCGTCCGGCCGAGGCGGCTGGTGGAAGGCTTTCCGGTCCTCCCCGGAGGTCTACCCGCCGGAGGTCCGTCGACCGCCCGGTCTACTCGCGAGGACCGCTGTCCACCGAGTCTGCCGGCCGCCCGGGGAGGCTGGGCCTTGCCGGCCCCCTTTCCGAGAAGGGGGGTGCCTCTCGCCCGGTCTACCCACCAAAGTCCCGGTCTGCTTCTCGCGTCCACGGTCCCCCCCAGTCTGGCCCGGGGCTGGCAGCAGTGCCCGGTCTCCAGGCCCTGGGCTCTGCTGGCCGTGGAGGCTGGGTCCTGCCGGTCTACCTCCGAGGAAGGGAGGCTAGCTTCCCGGTCAACCAGCCGGAGGGGCAGGCGACGTTGCCCGGTCTCCCGGCCCTCGGCTCCCGTCCGGTCTACCGGCCGATAAGGCTGGGGCTTGCTTGCTTGCTTGCTTGCTTGCTTGCTTGCCGGTCTTCCTCAGAGATCGTGGGGCTTCCCGGTCTACCTGCTGGAAAGGGCGCCTCTGCCAGGCTTCCTGGCGTACGGCGCAGTACCGCTGGACGGTCTACTCGGTTTCAGGCCCAGTGGGCTCCTCGCGTCCACGCACACCAGGCCCTGCCTGCCTGCCTGCCTGCCTGCCTGCCTGCCTGCTCGCCACACGTTCTGGTGCTTCCAGGTCTACCTGAGGAGAAACGGCTTCCCGGTCTACCCTCCATGGGGCCGGGAGGCTGGCCGGTCTTGCGAGAACGGTAGACTTTCCGGTCTACCTGGCGGAAAGCGCGGCTCTGCCGGGCTACCTGGCGTACGGCGCGGAACCGCTGGGCGTTCTACTGGGCGCCAGACCTCGGTGAGTCCGGTCTCCCGGCTGGAGGGGCTGGCGGCGTTGCCTGGTCTCCCGGCCCTCGGCTTCCTTCCGGTCTACTGGCCGGGAAGGCTGAGGTTTGCCGGTCGGCCTTCCTCAGAGATCGTCGGGGCTTCCCGGTCTACCCACCGGAGAGCGCGGCTCTGCCGGGCTACCTGGCGCACGTCGCGCGACCGCTGGCCGGTCTACTGGGCGCCGGACCTCGTTGAGCCCGGTCTCCCGGCTGGAGGGCTACCTGGCGGTGTTGCCCGGTCTCCCGGTCCTGGGCTTGCCTCCGGTCTACCGGCCGGGAAGGGTGGGTCTTGCCGGTCTTCCTCAGAGATCGTGGGGCTTCCCGGTCTACCCACCGGAGAGCGCTGCTCCGCCGGGCTACCTGGCGCACGGCGCGGAACCGCTGGCCGGTCTACTGGGCCCCGGACCTCGGGAAGCCCTGTCTACCCGCCGGAGGAGCTGGGTCTTGCCGGTCTTCCTCAGAGATCGTGGGGCTTCCCGGTCTACCCACCGGAGAGCGCTGCTCTGCCGGGCTACCTGGCGCACGGCGCGGAACCGCTGGCCGGTCTACTGGGCCCCGGACCTCGGGAAGCCCTGTCTACCCGCCGGAGGAGCTGGGTCTTGCCGGTCTTCCTCCGAGATCGTGGGGCTTCCCGGTCTACCCACTGGAAAGAGAGGCTCTGCCGGGCTACCTGGCGCACGGCGCGGAACCGCTGGCCGGTCTACTGGGCGCCGGACCACGGTGAGCCCGGTCTACCGGCCGGAGGGGCTGGCGGCGTCGCCCGGTCTCCCGGTCCTCGGCTCCCCTCCGGTCTACCGTCCCGGAAGGCTGGGGCTTGCCGGTCTACCTCCGAGGTCGGTGGGGGTTTCCGTGTCGGACCAATCTGCTCGCCGTGCCCCCGGTCTACCTGACGGAGAGGCTGCGGCTTGCCGGTCTACTACGGAGGACGGAGGGCCTCCCGGTCTACCTGCCCATGCCCCCTATGGAGCCTCCAGGTCTACCCGGTCGCTGTAACCCGACGACATCGCCAAGGGCGGGTGGGGTTCGTGGCGACAGCTGCCGTAGACCTCGGTGACTTTGTAGGGCGGGTGGGGTTCGTGGCGACAGCTGCCGTAGACCTCGGTGACTTTGTAGACCGCCGCTTGGCGGCAGTGCAGCAGGTAGGCGATGGAGGGGACGGCTGAGGGTGTGCGTGCGTGTGTGCCTACGTGCGTGCGTGCCTGCGTGCCTGCGTGCCTGCGAGCATTCGTTCGTCCTTGCAGGGACGGCAAGGGAGAAAAGTCTTGGTGTGCGTGAGTTCCTTTGCGGGAGGGGGAGCATGCAGAGACACAGGGATACAGAAAGGCAAGCACAGAAGCACTCATGCGCTCTCTCACACACACTTGATTGCGGGGGGGAGGGGGGAGAGAGGGGGAGAGAGAGGGGAGAGAGAGAGAGAGAGGGGGGGGAGAGGGAGAGGGAGAGAGGCAGGCAGGCAGGCAGGAAGAAACAAAATCTCTCTCTCTCTCTCTCTCTCTCTCACACACACACACACACACACACACACAAACAAAGACATAAAAAGAAAAAGAAAAGACACAAACAGTCGTTTGCGGGAGAGGGAGACAGAAGGGCACAAAATTTCTCTCTCACACACTAAGCAGACACTCAAACACAGCATGTGCTTGTGTGCAGGGGAGACAGACAGGGACAGAGAGATGGACACAAAATATCACTCCAACGCGCACACACGCACACCAAAGAAACCACCCCTCGCCCACGACATCGCCAAGGGTGATCCCTTGCCGTCCCTGCAAGGACGTACGCACGCACGTACGCACGAACGCGTGCCCCGCCCTGCCCCACCCCACCCCTCTCCTCCATCGCCTACCTGCTGCTCTGCTGCCAAGCGGCGGTCTACAAAGTGACCGAGGTCTACGGCAGCTGTCGCCACGAACGCCGCCCTTGGCGATGTCGTGGCAATGTGCTTGTGTGCTTGCGGGTGGGGGGAGAGAGAGAGAGAGAGAGAGAGAGAGGGAGGGAGGCGGGCGGGCGGGCATGCCAGCACACACACAAACACTCACGCATCCCCCATTTAGACCCCAAGAATGCAAGGACGCACGCACGCACGATCTTCACAACAATAGGGATACGACGGAGGAGGAGGAGGAGGAGGAGGAGGAGGAGGAGAAGAAGAAGAAGAAGAAGAAGAAGAAGAAGAAGAAGAAGAAGACGAAGTAGAAGAAGAAGAAGAAGAAGAAGAAGAAGAAGAAGAAGAAGAAGAAGACGACGACGAAGACGGCTGCCCTGCCCTTACTATGCTTGGCCACACGAGGGCGCTCCTAATAAAAAAGGGCCAGGTTATTACCCGGTCTACCTGGGGGGGGGGAGAGGCAGGCGGGCGGGCGGGCGGGCGGGGGGGTTGGAAGTCCCCTGCCTACCTGCGGACGCCTGGCGCTGCTTAACAAAGGGCCAGGTTCTTACTCGGTCTACCTGGGGGCAGGCAGCCAGGCAGGGGACGTCCACGCTCCTTCCCTGCCTGCCTGCCTGCCTGCCTGCCTGC
>NW_028112978.1:82500-85000 GCF_964234715.1 Podarcis melisellensis | reverse complement strand
AATCTTGGATTGTTCTTGTAGTGTTCATTCATCCTAACCCTAACCCTAACCCTAACCCTAATCTTGGATTGTTCTTGCGGTGTTCATTCATCCTAAACCTAACCCTAACTCTAACCCTAACCCTAACCCTAACCCTAACCCTAACCCTAACCCTAACCCTAACCCTAACCCTAACCCTAACCCTAACCCTAACCCTAACCCTAACCCTATTCTTGGATTGTTCTTCTGGTGTTCATTCACTCTAACCCTAACCCTAACCCTAACCCTAACCCTAACCCTATTCTTGGATTGTTCTTGCGGTGTTCATTCACCCTAACCCTAACCCTAACCCTAACCCTAACCCTAACCCTAACCCTAACCCTAACCCTAATCTTGGATTGTTCTTGTAGTGTTCATTCATCCTAACCCTAACCCTATCCCTAACCCTAACCCTAATCTTGGATTGTTCTTGCGGTGTTCATTCACCCTAACCCTAACCCTAACCCAACCCTAACCCTAACCCTAACCCTAACCCTAACCCTAACCCTAACCCTAACCCTAACCCTAACCCTAACCCTAACCCTAACCCTATCCCTATTCTTGGATTGTTCTTGCGGTGTTCATTCACCCTAACCCTAACCCTAACCCTAACCCTAACCCTAACCCTAACCCTAACCCTAACCCTAACCCTAATCTTGGATTGTTCTTGTAGTGTTCATTCATCCTAACCCTAACCCTAACCCTAACCCTAACCCTAACCCTAACCCTAACCCTAACCCTAACCCTAACCCTAACCCTAACCCTAATCTTGGATTGTTCTTGCGGTGTTCATTCATCCTAAACCTAACCCTAACCCTAACCCTAACCCTAACCCTAACCCTAACCCTAACCCTAACCCTAACCCTAACCCTAACCCTAACCCTAACCCTAACCCTAACCCTAACCCTAATCTTGGATTGTTCTTGTAGTGTTCATTCATCCTAACCCTAACCCTAACCCTAACCCTAATCTTGGATTGTTCTTGTAGTGTTCATTCATCCTAACCCTAACCCTAACCCTAACCCTAATCTTGGATTGTTCTTGCGGTGTTCATTCATCCTAAACCTAACCCTAACCCTAACGCTAACCCTAGCCCTAACCCTAACCCTAACCCTAACCCTAACCCTAACCCTAACCCTAACCCTAACCCTAACCCTAACCGTAACCCTAACCCTAACCCTATTCTTGGATTGTTCTTCCGGTGTTCATTCACTCTAACCCTAACCCTAACCCTAACCCTAACCCTAACCCTAACCCTAACCCTAACCCTAACCCTAACCCTAACCCTAACCCTAACCCTAACCCTAACCCTAATCTTGGATTGTTCTTGCGGTGTTCATTCACCCTAACCCTTACCCTAACCCTAACCCTAACCCTAACCCTAACCCTAACCCTAACCCTAACCCTATACTTGGATTGTTCTTGTGGTGTTCATTCACCCTAACCCTAACCGTAACCCTAACCCTAACCCAACCCTAACCCTAACCCTAACCCTAACCCTAACCCTAACCCTAACCCTATCCCTATTCTTGGATTGTTCTTGCGGTGTTCATTCACCCTAACCCTAACCCTAACCCTAACCCTAACCCTAACCCTAACCCTAACCCTAACCCTAACCCTAATCTTGGATTGTTCTTGTAGTGTTCATTCATCCTAACCCTAACCCTAACCCTAACCCTAACCCTAACCCTAACCCTAACCCTAACCCTAACCCTAACCCTAACCCTAACCCTAACCCTAACCCTAATCTTGGATTGTTCTTACGGTGTTCATTCATCCTAAACCTAACCCTAACCCTAACCCTAACCCTAACCCTAACCCTAACCCTAACCCTAACCCTAACCCTAACCCTAACCCTAACCCCAACCCTAACCCCAACCCTAACCCTAACCCTAACCCTAATCTTGGATTGTTCTTGTGGTGTTCATTCATCCTAACCCTAACCCTAACCCTAACCCTAACCCTAACCCTAACCCTAACCCTAACCCTAACCCTAACCCTAACCCTATTCTTGGATTGTTCTTGCGGTGTTCATTCACCCTAACCCTAACCCTAACCCTAACCCTAACTCTAACCCTAACCCTAACCCTAACCCTAACCCTAACCCTAACCCTAACCCTAACCCTATTCTTGGATTGTTCTTGCGGTGTTCATTCACCCTAACCCTAACCCTAACCCTAACCCTAACCCTAATCTTGGATTGTTCTTGTGGTGTTCATTCATCCTAACCCTAACCCTAACCCTAACCCTAACCCTAACCCTAACCCTAACCCTAATCTTGGATTGTTCTTGCGGTGTTCATTCATCCTAAACCTAACCCTAACCCTAACACTAACACTAACACTAACCCTTATCTTGGATTGTTCTTGCGGTGTTCATTCACCCTAACCATAACCCTAACGCTAACGCTAACCCTAACCCTAACCCTAATCTTGGATTGTTCTTGTAGTGTTCATTCATCCTAACCCTAACCCTAACCCTA
>NW_028112978.1:12500-17500 GCF_964234715.1 Podarcis melisellensis | reverse complement strand
CCCTAACCCTAACCCTAACCCTAACCCTAACCCTAACCCTAATCCTAACCCTAACCCTAACCCTAACCCTAATCTTGGATTGTTCTTGCGGTGTTCATTCATCCTAAACCTAACCCTAACCCTAACCCTAACTCTAACCCTAACCCTAACCCTAACCCTAACCCTAACCCTAACCCTAACCCTAACCCTAACCCTAACCCTATTCTTGGATTGTTCTTCCGGTGTTCATTCACCCTAACCCTAACCCTAACCCTAACCCTAACCCTAACCCTAACCCTAACCCTAACCCTAACCCTAACCCTAACCCTATTCTTGGATTGTTCTTGCGGTGTTCATTCACCCTAACCCTAACCCTAACCCTAACCCTAACCCTAACCCTATCCCTATTCTTGGATTGTTCTTGCGGTGTTCATTCACCCTAACCCTAACCCTAACCCTAACCCTAACCCTAACCCTAACCCTAACCCTAACCCTAACCCTAATCTTGGATTGTTCTTGTAGTGTTCATTCATCCTAACCCTAACCCTAACCCTAACCCTAACCCTAACCCTAACCCTAACCCTAACCCTAACCCTCTTCTTGGATTGTTCTTCCGGTGTTCATTCACCCTAACCCTAACCCTAACCCTAACCCTAACCCTAACCCTAACCCTAACCCTAACCCTAACCCTAACCCTAACCCTAACCCTAACCCTATTCTTGGATTGTTCTTGCGGTGTTCATTCACCCTAACCCTAACCCTAACCCTAACCCTAACCCTATCCCTATTCTTGGATTGTTCTTGCGGTGTTCATTCACCCTAACCCTAACCCTAACCCTAACCCTAACCCTAACCCTAACCCTAACCCTAACCCTAACCCTAACCCTAACCCTAATCTTGGATTGTTCTTGCGCTGTTCATTCATCCTAAACCTAACCCAAAGCCTAACCCTAACCCTAACCCTAACCCTAACCCTAACCCTAACCCTAACCCTAAAACTAACCCTAACCCTAACCCTAACCCTAACCCTTACCCTAACCCTAATCTTGGATTGCTCTTGCGGTGTTCATTCACCCTAACCCTAACCCTAACCCTAACCCTAACCCTAACCCTAACCCTAACCCTAACCCTAATCTTGGATTGTTCTTGCGGTGTTCATTCACCCTAACCCTAACCCTAACCCTAACCCTAACCCTAACCCTAATCTTGGATTGTTCTTGCGTTGTTCATTCACCCTAACCCTAACCCTAACCCTAACCCTAACCCTAACCCTAACCCTAACCCTAACCCTAACCCTAACCCTAACCCTAACCCTAACCCTAACCCTAACCCTAATCTTGGATTGTTCTTGCGGTGTTCATTCACCCTAAGCCTAACCCTAACCCTAACCCTAACCCTAATCTTGGATTGTTCTTGCGTTGTTCATTCACCCTAACCCTAACCCTAACCCTAACCCTAACCCTAACCCTAATCTTGGATTGTTCTTGTGGTTTTCATTCATCCTAACCCTAACCCTAACCCTAACCCTAACCCTAACCCTAACCCTAACCCTAACCCTAACCCTAACCCTAATCTTGGATTGTTCTTGCGGTGTTCATTCACCCTAACCCTAACCCTAACCCTAACCCTAACCCTAACCCTAACCCTAACCCTAATCTTGGATTGTTCTTGTAGTGTTCATTCATCCTAACCCTAACCCTAACCCTAACCCTAACCCTAACCCTAACCCTAATCCTAACCCTAACCCTAACCCTAACCCTAATCTTGGATTGTTCTTGCGGTGTTCATTCATCCTAAACCTAACCCTAACCCTAACTCTAACCCTAACCCTAACCCTAACCCTAACCCTAACCCTAACCCTATTCTTGGATTGTTCTTCCGGTGTTCATTCACCCTAACCCTAACCCTAACCCTAACCCTAACCCTAACCCTAACCCTAACCCTAACCCTAACCCTAACCCTATTCTTGGATTGTTCTTGCGGTGTTCATTCACCCTAACCCTAACCCTAACCCTAACCCTAACCCTAACCCTATCCCTATTCTTGGATTGTTCTTGCGGTGTTCATTCACCCTAACCCTAACCCTAACCCTAACCCTAACCCTAACCCTAACCCTAACCCTAACCCTAACCCTAACCCTAATCTTGGATTGTTCTTGTAGTGTTCATTCATCCTAACCCTAACCCTAACCCTAACCCTAACCCTAACCCTAACCCTAACCCTAACCCTAACCCTATTCTTGGATTGTTCTTCCGGTGTTCATTCACCCTAACCCTAACCCTAACCCTAACCCTAACCCTAACCCTAACCCTAACCCTAACCCTAACCCTAACCCTATTCTTGGATTGTTCTTGCGGTGTTCATTCACCCTAACCCTAACCCTAACCCTAACCCTAACCCTATCCCTATTCTTGGATTGTTCTTGCGGTGTTCATTCACCCTAACCCTAACCCTAACCCTAACCCTAACCCTAACCCTAACCCTAACCCTAACCCTAACCCTAATCTTGGATTGTTCTTGCGCTGTTCATTCATCCTAAACCTAACCCAAAGCCTAACCCTAACCCTAACCCTAACCCTAACCCTAACCCTAACCCTAAAACTAACCCTAACCCTAACCCTAACCCTAACCCTTACCCTAACCCTAATCTTGGATTGCTCTTGCGGTGTTCATTCACCCTAACCCTAACCCTAACCCTAACCCTAACCCTAACCCTAACCCTAACCCTAACCCTAACCCTAATCTTGGATTGTTCTTGCGGTGTTCATTCACCCTAACCCTAACCCTAACCCTAACCCTAACCCTAACCCTAATCTTGGATTGTTCTTGCGTTGTTCATTCACCCTAACCCTAACCCTAACCCTAACCCTAACCCTAACCCTAACCCTAACCCTAACCCTAACCCTAACCCTAACCCTAATCTTGGATTGTTCTTGCGGTGTTCATTCACCCTAACCCTAACCCTAACCCTAACCCTAACCCTAACCCTAATCTTGGATTGTTCTTGCGTTGTTCATTCACCCTAACCCTAACCCTAACCCTAACCCTAACCCTAACCCTAACCCTAACCCTAATCTTGGATTGTTCTTGTGGTTTTCATTCATCCTAACCCTAACCCTAACCCTAACCCTAACCCTAACCCTAACCCTAACCCTAACCCTAACCCTAACCCTAACCCTAACCCTAATCTTGGATTGTTCTTGCGGTGTTCATTCATCCTAACCCTAACCCTAACCCTAACCCTAACCCTAACCCTAACCCTAAAACTAACCCTAACCCTAACCCTAACCCTTACCCTAACCCTAATCTTGGATTGCTCTTGCGGTGTTCATTCACCCTAACCCTAACCCTAACCCTAACCCTAACCCTAACCCTAACCCTAACCCTAACCCTAACCCTAACCCTAATCTTGGATTGTTCTTGCGGTGTTCATTCACCCTAAGCCTAACCCTAACCCTAACCCTAACCCTAATCTTGGATTGTTCTTGCGTTGTTCATTCACCCTAACCCTAACCCTAACCCTAACCCTAACCCTAACCCTAACCCTAACCCTAACCCTAATCTTGGATTGTTCTTGTGGTTTTCATTCATCCTAACCCTAACCCTAACCCTAACCCTAACCCTAACCCTAACCCTAACCCTAACCCTAACCCTAATCTTGGATTGTTCTTGCGGTGTTCATTCACCCTAACCCTAACCCTAACACTAACCCTAACCCTAACCCTAACCCTAACCCTAACCCTAACCCTAACCCTAACCCTAACCCTAATCTTGGATTGTTCTTGTAGTGTTCATTCATCCTAACCCTAACCCTAACCCTAACCCTAACCCTAACCCTAACCCTAACCCTAACCCTAACCCTAATCTTGGATTGTTCTTGCGGTGTTCATTCACCCTAACCCTAACCCTAACCCTAACCCTAACCCTAACCCTAACCCTAATCTTGGATTGTTCTTGTAGTGTTCATTCATCCTAACCCTAACCCTAACCCTAACCCTAACCCTAACCCTAACCCTAATCCTAACCCTAACCCTAACCCTAACCCTAATCTTGGATTGTTCTTGCGGTGTTCATTCATCCTAAACCTAACCCTAACCCTAACTCTAACGCTAACCCTAACCCTAACCCTAACCCTAACCCTAACCCTAACCCTAACCCTATTCTTGGATTGTTCTTCCGGTGTTCATTCACCCTAACCCTAACCCTAACCCTAACCCTAACCCTAACCCTAACCCTAACCCTAACCCTAACCCTAACCCTAACCCTAACCCTATTCTTGGATTGTTCTTGCGGTGTTCATTCACCCTAACCCTAACCCTAACCCTAACCCTAACCCTAACCCTAACCCTATCCCTATTCTTGGATTGTTCTTGCGGTGTTCATTCACCCTAACCCTAACCCTAACCCTAACCCTAACCCTAACCCTAACCCTAACCCTAATCTTGGATTGTTCTTGTAGTGTTCATTCATCCTAACCCTAACCCTAACCCTAACCCTAACCCTAACCCTAACCCTAACCCTAACCCTAACCCTATTCTTGGATTGTTCTTCCGGTGTTCATTCACCCTAACCCTAACCCTAACCCTAACCCTAACCCTAACCCTAACCCTAACCCTAACCCTAACCCTAACCCTAACCCTAACCCTATTCTTGGATTGTTCTTGCGGTGTTCATTCACCCTAACCCTAACCCTAACCCTAACCCTAACCCTATCCCTATTCTTGGATTGTTCTTGCGGTGTTCATTCACCCTAACCCTAACCCTAACCCTAACCCTAACCCTAACCCTAACCCTAACCCTAACCCTAACCCTAACCCTAATCTTGGATTGTTCTTGCGCTGTTCATTCATCCTAAACCTAACCCAAAGCCTAACCCTAACCCTAACCCTAACCCTAACCCTAACCCTAACCCTAAAACTAACCCTAACCCTAACCCTAACCCTAACCCTTACCCTAACCCTAATCTTGGATTGCTCTTGCGGTGTTCATTCACCCTAACCCTAACCCTAACCCTAACCCTA
>NW_028112979.1:45000-47500 GCF_964234715.1 Podarcis melisellensis | reverse complement strand
AGGGTTAGGATGAATGAACACCACAAGAACAATCCAAGATTAGGGTTAGGGTTAGGGTTAGGGTTAGGGTTAGGGTTAGGGTTAGGGTTAGGGTTAGGGTTAGGGTTAGGGTGAATGAACACCGCAAGAACAATCCAAGAATAGGGTTAGGGTTAGGGTTAGGGTTAGGGTTAGGGTTAGGGTTAGGGTTAGGGTTAGGGTTAGGGTTAGAGTTAGGGTTAGGGTTAGGTTTAGGATGAATGAACACCGCAAGAACAATCCAAGAATAGGGTTAGGGTTAGGGTTAGGGTTAGGGTTAGGGTTAGGGTTAGGATGAATGAAAACCAGAAGAACAATCCAAGATTAGGGTTAGGGTTAGGGTTAGGGTTAGGGTTAGGGTTAGGGTTAGGGTTAGGGTTAGGGTTAGGGTTAGGTTTAGGATGAATGAACACCGCAAGAACAATCCAAGATTAGGGTTAGGGTTAGGGTTAGGGTTAGGGTAGGGTTAGGGTTAGAGTTAGGATGAATGAACACTACAAGAACAATCCAAGATTAGGGTTAGGGTTAGGGTTAGGGTTAGGGTTAGGGTTAGGGTTAGGGTTAGGGTTAGGGTTAGGGTTAAGGTTAGGGTTAGGGTTAGGGTTAGGGTTAGGGTTAGGGTTAGGGTTAGGGTTAGGGTGAATGAACACCGCAAGAACAATCCAAGAATAGGGATAGGGTTAGGGTTAGGGTTAGGGTTAGGGTTAGGGTTAGGGTTCGGGTTCGGGTGAATGAACACCGCAAGAACAATCCAAGAATAGGGTTAGGGTTAGGGTTAGGGTTAGGTATAGGGTTAGGGTTAGGGTTAGGGTTAGGGTTAGGGTTAGAGTGAATGAACACCGGAAGAACAATCCAAGAATAGGGTTAGGGTTAGGGTTAGGGTTAGGGTTAGGGTTAGGGTTAGGGTTAGGGTTAGGGTTAGGGTTAGGATGAATGAACACCGCAAGAACAATCCAAGATTAGGGTTAGGGTTAGGGTTAGGGTTAGGGTTAGGGTTAGTGTTAGGGTTAGGGTTAGGGTTAGGGTTAGGGTTAGGGTTAGGGTTAGGGTGAATGAACACCGCAAGAACAATCCAAGATTAGGGTTAGTGTTAGTGTTAGGGTTAGGGTTAGGGTTAGGGTTAGGGTTAGGGTTAGGGTTAGGGATAGGATGAATGAACACCACAAGAACAATTCCAGATTAGGGTTAGGGTTAGGGTTAGGGTTAGGGTTAGGGTTAGGGTTAGGGTTAGGGTTAGGGTGAATGAACACCGCAAGAACAATCCAAGAATAGGGTTAGGGTTAGGGTTAGGGTTAGGGTTAGGGTTAGGGGTAGGGTTAGGGTTAGGGTTAGGGTTAGGGTTAGGGTTAGGAAGAATGAACACTGCAAGAACAATCCAAGATAAGGGTTAGGGTTAGGGTTAGGGTTAGGGTTAGGGTTAGGGTTAGGGTTAGGGTTAGGGTTAGGGTTAGGGTTAGGGTTAGGGTTAGGGTTAGGGTGAATGAACACCGCAAGAACAATCCAAGATTAGGGTTAGGGTTAGGGTTAGGGTTAGGGTTAGGGTTAGGATGAGTGAACACCACAAGAACAATCCAAGATTAGGGTAAGGGTTAGGGTTAGGGTTAGAGTTAGGGTTAGGGTTGGGGTTAGGGTTAGGGTTAGGGTTAGGGTTAGGGTTAGGGTTAGGGTTAGGGTTAGGGTTAGGATGAATGAACACTACAAGAACAATCCAAGATTAGGGTTAGGGTTAGGGTTAGGGTTAGGGTTAGGGTTAGGGTTAGGGTTAGGGTTAGGGTTAGGGTTAGGGTGAATGAACACCGTAAGAACAATCCAAGATTAGGGTTATGGTTAGGGTTAGGGTTAGGGTTAGGGTTAGGGTTAGGGTTAGGGTTAGGGTTAGGATGAATGAACACCACAAGAACAATCCAAGATTAGGGTTAGGGTTAGGGTTAGGGTTAGGGTTAGGGTTAGGGTTAGGGTTAGGGTTAGGGTTAGGGTTAGGGTGAATGAACACCGCAAGAACAATCCAAGAATAGGGTTAGGGTTAGGGTTAGGGTTAGGGTTAGGGTTAGGGTTAGGGTTAGGGTTAGGGTTAGGGTTAGGTTAGGATGAATGAAAACCAGAAGAACAATCCAAGATTAGGGTTGGGGTTAGGGTTAGGGTTAGGGTTAGGGTTAGGGTTAGGGTTAGGGTTAGGTTTAGGATGAATGAACACCGCAAGAACAATCCAAGATTAGGGTTAGGGTTAGGGTTAGGGTTAGGGTAGGGTTAGGGTTAGAGTTAGGATGAATGAACACTACAAGAACAATCCAAGATTAGGGTTAGGGTTAGGGTTAGGGTTAGGGTTAGGGTTAGGGTTAGGGTTAGGGTTAGGGTTAGGTTGTTAGGGTTAGGGTTAGGATTAGGGTTAGGGTTAGGGTTAGGGTGAATGAACACCGCAAGAACAATCCAAGAATAGGGATAGGGTTAGGGTTAGGGTTAGGGTTAGGGTTAGGGTTAGGGT
>NW_028112980.1:110000-112500 GCF_964234715.1 Podarcis melisellensis | reverse complement strand
GGGTGAATGAACACCGCAAGAACAATCCAAGAATAGGGTTAGGGTTAGGGTTAGGGTTAGGGTTAGGGTTAGGGTTAGGGTTAGGGTTAGGGTTAGGGTTAGGGTGAATGAACACTGCAAGAACAATCCAAGATTAGGGTTAGGGTTAGGGTTAGGGTTAGGGTTAGGGTTAGGGTTAGGGTGAATGAACACCGCAAGAGCAATCCAAGATTAGGGTTAGGGTAAGGGTAAGGGTTAGGGTAAGGGTTAGGGTTAGGGTTAGGGTTAGGGTTAGGGTTAGGGTTAAGGTTAGGGATAGGGTTAGGGTTAGGGTTAGGGTTAGGGTGAATGAACACCGCAAGAACAATCCAAGAATAGGGTTAGGGTTAGGGTTAGGGTTAGGGTTAGGGTTAGGGTTAGGGTTAGGGTTAGGGTTAGGGTTAGGGTTAGGGTGATTGAACACTGCAAGAACAATCCAAGAATAGGGTTAGGGTTAGGGTTAGGGTTAGGGTTAGGGTTTGGATGAATGAACACTACAAGAACAATCCAAGATTAGGGTTAGGGTTAGGGTTAGGGTTAGGGTTAGGGTTAGGGTTAGGGTTAGGGTTAGGGTTAGGGTTAGGGTTAGGATGAATGAACACCGCAAGAACAATCCAAGATTAGGGTTAGGGTTAGGGTTAGGGTTAGGGTTTGGATGAATGAACACTACAAGAACAATCCAAGATTAGGGTTAGGGTTAGGGTTAGGGTTAGGGTTAGGGTTAGGGTTAGGGTTAGGGTTAGGGTTAGGGTTAGGGTTAGGATAAATGAACACCACAAGAACAATCCAAGATTAGGGTTAGGGTTAGGGTTAGGGTTTCGGTGAAAG
Organism: Podarcis melisellensis; assembly: GCF_964234715.1. NCBI lineage: Eukaryota > Metazoa > Chordata > Lepidosauria > Squamata > Lacertidae > Podarcis > Podarcis melisellensis. The sequence goes on along the minus strand of NW_028112980.1, from coordinate 111,654 downwards.
AACAACGCAAGAACAATCCAAGATTAGGGTTAGGGTTAGGGTTAGGGTTAGGGTTAGGGTTAGGGTTAGGGTTAGGGTTAGGGTTAGGGTTAGGGTTAGGGTTAGGGTTAAGGTTAGGGTTAGGGTTAGGGTTAGGGTGAATGAACACCGCAAGAGCAATCCAAGATTAGGGTTAGGGTTAGGGTGAATGAACACCGCAAGAACAATCCAAGCTTGGGGTTAGGGTTAGGGTTAGGGTTAGGGTTAGGGTTAGGGTTAGGGTTAGGGTTAGGGTGAATGTACACCGCAAGAACAATCCAAGAATAGGGTTAGGGTTGGGGTTAGGGTTAGGGTTAGGGTTAGGGTTACGATTAGGGTTAGGGTGAATGAACACCGCAAGAACAATCCAAGATTAGGGTTAGGGTTAGGGTTAGGGTTAGGGTTAGGGTTAGGGTTAGGGTTAGGGTTAGGGTTAGGGTTAGGGTTAGGGTTAGGGTTAGGGTTAGGGTTAGGGTTAGGATGAATGAACACGACAAGAACAATCTAAGATTAGGGTTAGGGTTAGGGTTGGGGTTAGGGTTAGGGTTAGGGTTAGGGTTAGGGTTAGGATGAATGAACACCGCAAGAACAATCCAAGATTAGGGTTAGGGTTAGGGTTAGGGTTAGGGTTAGGGTTAGGGTTAGGATGAATGAACACCGCAAGAACAATCCAAGATTAGGGTTAGGGTTAGGGTTAGGATGAATGAACACTACAAGAACAATCCAAGATTAGGGTTAGGGTTAGGGTTAGGGTTAGGGTTAGGGTTAGGGTTAGGGTTAGGGTTAGGGTTAGGGTTAGGGTTAGGGTTAGGATGAATGAACACCACAAGAACAATCCAAGATTAGGGTTAGGGTTAGGGTTAGGGTTAGGGTTTCGGTGAAAGAACAACGCATGAACAATCCAAGATTAGGGTTAGGGTTAGGGTTAGGGTTAGGGTTAGGGTTAGGGTTAGGGTTAGGGTAAGGGTAAGGGTAAGGGTTAGGGTTAGGGTTAGGGTTAGGGTAAATGAACACCGCAAGAACAATCCAAGAATAGGGTTAGGGTTAGAGTTAGGGTTAGGGTTAGGGTTACGGTTAGGGTTAGGATGAATGAACACCGCAAGAACAATCCAAGATTAGGGTTAGGGTTAGGGTTAGGGTTAGGGTTAGGGTTAGGGTTAGGGTTAGGGTTAGGGATAGGGATAGGGTTAGCGTTAGGGTTAGGGTGAATGAACACCGCAAGAACAATCCAAGAATAGGGTTAGGGTTAGGGTTAGGGTTAGGGTTAGGGTTAGGGTTAGGGTTAGGGTTAGGGTTAGGATGAATGAACACCGCAAGAACAATCCAAGATTAGGGTTAGGGTTAGGGTTAGGGTTAGGGTTAGGGTTAGGGTTAGGGTTAGGGTTAGGGTTAGGATGAATGAACACCACAAGAGCAATCCAAGATTAGGGTTAGGGTAAGGGTAAGGGTTAGGGTAAGGGTTAGGGTTAGGGTTAGGGTTAGGGTTAGGGTTAGGGTTAAGGTTAGGGATAGGGTTAGGGTTAGGGTTAGGGTTAGGGTGAATGAACACCGCAAGAACAATCCAAGAATAGGGTTAGGGTTAGGGTTAGGGTTAGGGTTAGGGTTAGGGTTAGGGTTAGGGTTAGGGTTAGGGTTA
>NW_028112980.1:95000-97500 GCF_964234715.1 Podarcis melisellensis | reverse complement strand
TAGGGTTAGGGTTAAGGTTAGGGTTAGGGTTAGGGTTAGGGTTAGGGTGAATGAACACCGCAAGTGCAATCCAAGATTAGGGTTAGGGTTAGGGTGAATGAACACCGCAAGAACAATCCAAGCTTGGGGTTAGGGTTAGGGTTAGGGTTAGGGTTAGGGTTAGGGTTAGGGTTAGGGGTTAGGGTGAATGTACACCGCAAGAACAATCCAAGAATAGGGTTAGGGTTGGGGTTAGGGTTAGGGTTAGGGTTAGGGTTACGATTAGGGTTAGGGTGAATGAACACCGCAAGAACAATCCAAGATTAGGGTTAGGGTTAGGGTTAGGGTTAGGGTTAGGGTTAGGGTTAGGGTTAGGGTTAGGGTTAGGATGAATGAACACCACAAGAACAATCTAAGATTAGGGTTAGGGTTAGGGTTAGGGTTAGGGTTAGGGTTAGGGTTAGGGTTAGGGTTAGGGTTAGGATGAATGAACACCGCAAGAACAATCCAAGATTAGGGTTAGGGTTAGGGTTAGGGTTAGGGTTAGGGTTAGGGTTAGGGTTAGGATGAATGAACACCGCAAGAACAATCCAAGATTAGGGTTAGGGTTAGGGTTAGGATGAATGAACACTACAAGAACAATCCAAGATTAGGGTTAGGGTTAGGGTTAGGGTTAGGGTTAGGGTTAGGGTTAGGGTTAGGGTTAGGGTTAGGGTTAGGGTTAGGGTTAGGGTTAGCATGAATGAACACCACAAGAACAATCCAAGATTAGGGTTAGGGTTAGGGTTAGGGTTAGGGTTTCGGTGAAAGAACAACGCATGAACAATCCAAGATTAGGGTTAGGGTTAGGGTTAGGGTTAGGGTTAGGGTTAGGGTTAGGGTTAGGGTTAGGGTTAGGGTTAGGGTTAGGGTTAGGGTTAGGGTAAGGGTAAGGGTAAGGGTTAGGGTTAGGGTTAGGGTGAGGGTAAATGAACACCGCAAGAACAATCCAAGAATAGGGTTAGGGTTAGAGTTAGGGTTAGGGTTAGGGTTACGGTTAGGGTTAGGATGAATGAACACCGCAAGAACAATCCAAGATTAGGGTTAGGGTTAGGGTTAGGGTTAGGGTTAGGGTTAGGGTTAGGGTTAGGGTTAGGGTTAGGGATAGGGTTAGCGTTAGGGTTAGGGTGAATGAACACCGCAAGAACAATCCAAGAATAGGGTTAGGGTTAGGGTTAGGGTTAGGGTTAGGGTTAGGGTTAGGGTTAGGGTTAGGGTTAGGGTTAGGATGAATGAACACCGCAAGAACAATCCAAGATTAGGGTTAGGGTTAGGGTTAGGGTTAGGGTTAGGGTTAGGGTTAGGGTTAGGGTTAGGGTTAGAGTTAGGGTTAGGGTTAGGGTTAGGATGAATGAACACCACAAGAACAATCCAAGATTAGGGTTAGGGTTTGGGCTTGGGTTAGGGTTAGGGTTAGGGTTAGGGTTAGGGTGAATGAACACCGCAAGAACAATCCAAGATTAGGGTTAGGGTTAGGGTTAGGGTTAGGGTTCGGGTTAGGGTTCGGGTTTGGGTTCGGGTTCGGGTTCGGGTTCGGGTTAGGGTTAGGGTTAGGATGAATGAACGCCACAAGAACAATCCAAGATTAGGATTAGGGTTAGGGTTAGGGTTAGGGTTAGGGTTAGGGTTAGGGTTAGGGTGAAGGAACACCGCAAGAACAATCCAAGATCAGGGTTAGGGTTAGGGTTAGGGTTAGGGTTAGGATGAATGAACACCACAAGAACAATCCAAGATTAGGGTTAGGGTTAGGGTTAGGGTTAGGGTTAGGGTTAGGGTGAATGAACACCGCAAGAACAATCCAAGATTAGGGTTAGGGTTACGGTTAGGGTTAGGGTTAGGATGAATGAACACCGCAAGAACAATCCAAGAATAGGGTTAGGGTTAGGGTTAGGGTTAGGGTTAGGGTTAGGGTTAGGGTTAGGGTTAGGATGAATGAACACCGCAAGAACAATCCAAGATTAGGGTTAGGGTTAGGGTTAGGATGAATGAACACTACAAGAACAATCCAAGATTAGGGTTAGGGTTAGGGTTAGGGTTAGGGTTAGGGTTAGGGTTAGGGTTAGGGTTAGGGTTAGGGTTAGCATGAATGAACACCACAAGAACAATCCAAGATTAGGGTTAGTGTTAGGGTTAGGGTTAGGGTTTCGGTGAAAGAACAACGCATGAACAATCCAAGATTAGGGTTAGGGTTAGGGTTAGGGTTAGGGTTAGGGTTAGGGTTAGGGTTAGGGTTAGGGTTAGGGTAAGGGTAAGGGTAAGGGTTAGGGTTAGGGTTAGGGTTAGGGTAAATGAACACCGCAAGAACAATCCAAGAATAGGGTTAGGGTTAGAGTTAGGGTTAGGGTTAGGGTTACGGTTAGGGTTAGGATGAATGAACACCGCAAGAACAATCCAAGATTAGGGTTAGGGTTAGGGTTAGGGTTAGGGTTAGGGTTAGGGTTAGGGTTAGGGTTAGGGTTAGGGTTAGGGTTAGGGTTAGGGT
>NW_028112980.1:87500-90000 GCF_964234715.1 Podarcis melisellensis | reverse complement strand
GGTTAGGGTTAGGGTTAGGGTTAGGGTTAGGGTTCGGGTTCGGGTTCGGGTTAGGGTTAGGGTTAGGGTTAGGGTTAGGGTTAGGATGAATGAACGCCACAAGAACAATCCAAGATTAGGATTAGGATTAGGGTTAGGGTTAGGGTTAGGGTTAGGGTTAGGGTTAGGGTTAGGGTTAGGATGAATGAACGCCACAAAAACAATCCAAGATTAGGATTAGGATTAGGATTAGGGTTAGGGTTAGGGTTAGGGTTAGGGTTAGGGTTAGGGTTAGGGTTAGGGTTAAGGTTAGGGTTAGGGTTAGGGTTAGGGTTAGGGTTAGGGTTAGGGTTAGGGTTAGGGTTAGGGTTAGGATGAATGAACACCACAAGAACAATCCAAGATTAGGGTTAGGGTTTGGGCTTGGGTTAGGGTTAGGGTTAGGGTTAGGGTTAGGGTGAATGAACACCGCAAGAACAATCCAAGATTAGGGTTAGGGTTAGGGTTAGGGTTAGGGTTAGGGTTCGGGTTCGGGTTCGGGTTCGGGTTCGGGTTCGGGTTCGGGTTCGGGTTAGGGTTAGGGTTAGGGTTAGGGTTAGGGTTAGGATGAATGAACGCCACAAGAACAATCCAAGATTAGGATTAGGATTAGGGTTAGGGTTAGGGTTAGGGTTAGGGTTAGGGTTAGGGTTAGGGTGAAGGAACACCGCAGGAACAATCCAAGATCAGGGTTAGGGTTAGGGTTAGGGTTAGGGTTAGGATGAATGAACACCACAAGAACAATCCAAGATTAGGGTTAGGGTTAGGGTTAGGGTTAGGGTTAGGGTTAGGGTTAGGGTTAGGGTTAGGGTGAATGAACACCGCAAGAACAATCCAAGATTAGGGTTAGGGTTACGGTTAGGGTTAGGGTTAGGATGAATGAACACCGCAAGAACAATCCAAGAATAGGGTTAGGGTTAGGGTTAGGGTTAGGGTTAGGGTTAGGGTTAGGGTTAGGGTTAGGGTTAGGGTTAGGGTTAGGATGAATGAACACCGCAAGAACAATCCAAGATTAGGGTTAGGGTTAGGGTTAGGATGAATGAACACTACAAGAACAATCCAAGATTAGGGTTAGGGTTAGGGTTAGGGTTAGGGTTAGGGTTAGGGTTAGGGTTAGGGTTAGGGTTAGGGTTAGCATGAATGAACACCACAAGAACAATCCAAGATTAGGGTTAGGGTTAGGGTTAGGGTTAGGGTTTCGGTGAAAGAACAACGCATGAACAATCCAAGATTAGGGTTAGGGTTAGGGTTAGGGTTAGGGTTAGGGTTAGGGTTAGGGTTAGGGTTAGGGTTAGGGTTAGGGTAAGGGTAAGGGTAAGGGTTAGGGTTAGGGTTAGGGTAAATGAACACCGCAAGAACAATCCAAGAATAGGGTTAGGGTTAGAGTTAGGGTTAGGGTTAGGGTTACGGTTAGGGTTAGGATGAATGAACACCGCAAGAACAATCCAAGATTAGGGTTAGGGTTAGGGTTAGGGTTAGGGTTAGGGTTAGGGTTAGGGTTAGGGATAGGGTTAGCGTTAGGGTTAGGGTGAATGAACACCGCAAGAACAATCCAAGAATAGGGTTAGGTTTAGGGTTAGGGTTAGGGTTAGGGTTAGGGTTAGGGTTAGGGTTAGGGTTAGGGTTAGGATGAATGAACACCGCAAGAACAATCCAAGATTAGGGTTAGGGTTAGGGTTAGGGTTAGGGTTAGGGTTAGGGTTAGGGTTAGGGTTAGGGTTAGGGTTAGGGTTAGGGTTAGGGTTAGAGTTAGGGTTAGGGTTAGGGTTAGGATGAATGAACACCACAAGAACAATCCAAGATTAGGGTTAGGGTTTGGGCTTGGGTTAGGGTTAGGGTTAGGGTTAGGGTTAGGGTGAATGAACACCGCAAGAACAATCCAAGATTAGGGTTAGGGTTAGGGTTAGGGTTAGGGTTCGGGTTAGGGTTCGGGTTCGGGTTCGGGTTAGGGTTAGGGTTAGGGTTAGGGTTAGGATGAATGAACGCCACAAGAACAATCCAAGATTAGGATTAGGGTTAGGGTTAGGGTTAGGGTTAGGGTTAGGGTTAGGGTTAGGGTTAGGGTGAAGGAACACCGCAAGAACAATCCAAGATCAGGGTTAGGGTTAGGGTTAGGGTTAGGGTTAGGATGAATGAACACCACAAGAACAATCCAAGATTAGGGTTAGGGTTAGGGTTAGGGTTAGGGTTAGGGTTAGGGTTAGGGTTAGGGTGAATGAACACCGCAAGAACAATCCAAGATTAGGGTTAGGGTTACGGTTAGGGTTAGGGTTAGGATGAATGAACACCGCAAGAACAATCCAAGAATAGGGATAGGGTTAGGGTTAGGGTTAGGGTTAGGGTTAGGGTTAGGGTTAGGGTTAGGGTTAGGGTTAGGGTTAGGGTTAGGGATAGGGTTAGCGTTAGGGTTAGGGTGAATGAACACCGCAAGAACAATCCAAGAATAGGGTTAGGGTTAGGGTTAGGGTTAGGGTTAGGGTTA
>NW_028112980.1:55000-57500 GCF_964234715.1 Podarcis melisellensis | reverse complement strand
GGTTAGGGTTAGGGTGAATGAACACCGCAAGAGCAATCCAAGATTAGGGTTAGGGTTAGGGTTAGGGTTAGGGTTAGGGTTAGGGTTAGGGTTAGGGTTAGGGTTAGGGTTAGGGTTAGGGTTAGGGTGAGGTTTAGGGTTAGGGTTAAGGTTAAGGTTAGGGTTAGGGTTAGGGTTAGGGTTTTAGGGTTAGGGTTAGGGTTAGGGTGAATGAACACCGCAAGAACAATCCAAGATTAGGGTTAGGGTTAGGGTTAGGGTTAGGGTTAGGGTTAGGGTTAGGGTTAGGGTTAGGGTTAGGATGAATGAACACCGCAAGAACAATCCAAGATTAGGGTTAGGGTTAGGGTTAGGGTTAGGATGAATGAACACTACAAGAACAATCCAAGATTAGGGTTAGGGTTAGGGTTAGGGTTAGGGTTAGGGTTAGGGTTAGGGTTAGGGTTAGGGTTAGGGTTAGGGTTAGGATGAATGAACACCACAAGAACAATCCAAGATTAGGATTAGGATTAGGGTTAGGGTTAGGGTTAGGGTTAGGGTTAGGGTTAGGGTGAATGAACACCGCAAGAACAATCCAAGAATAGGGATAGGGTTAGGGTTAGGGTTAGGCTTAGGCTTAGGGTTAGGGTTAGGGTGAGTGAACACCGCAAGAACAATCCAAGAATAGGGTTAGGGTTAGGGTTAGGGTTAGGGTTAGGGTTAGGGTTAGGATGAATGAACACCGCAAGAACAATCCAAGATTAGGGTTAGGGTTAGGGTTAGGGTTAGGGTTAGGATTAGGGTTAGGGTTAGGGTTAGGGTTAGGGTTAGGGTTAGGGTTAGGGTTAGGATGAATGAACACCACAAAAACAATCCAAGATTAGGGTTAGGGTTAGGGTTAGGGTTAGGGTTAGGGTTAGGGTTAGGGTGAATGAACACCGCAAGAACAATCCAAGATTATGGTTAGGGTTAGGGTTAGGGTTAGGGTTAGGGTGAATGAACAACGCAAGAACAATCCAAGATTAGGGTTAGGGTTAGGGTTAGGGTTAGGGTTAGGGTTAGGGTTAGGGTTAGGGTTAGGGTTAGGGTAAGGGTAAGGGTTAGGGTTAGGGTTCGGGTTCGGGTTCGGGTTCGGGTTCGGGTTAGGGTTAGGGTTAGGGTTAGGGTTAGGGTTAGGGTGAATGAACACCGCAAGAACAATCCAAGAATAGGGTTAGGGTTGGGGTTAGGGTTAGGGTTAGGGTTACGATTAGGGTTAGGGTGAATGAACACCGCAAGAACAATCCAAGATTAGGGTTAGGGTTAGGGTTAGGGTTAGGGTTAGGGTTAGGGTTAGGGTTAGGGTTAGGGTTAGGATGAATGAACACCACAAGAACAATCTAAGTTTAGGGTTAGGGTTAGGGTTAGGGTTAGGGTTGGGGTTAGGGTTAGGGTTAGGGTTAGCGTTAGGGTTAGGGTTAGGGTTAGGGTTAGGGTTAGGATGAATGAACACCGCAAGAACAATCCAAGATAAGCGTTAGTGTTAGGGTTAGGGTTAGGGTTAGGGTGAATGAACACCGCAAGAGCAATCCAAGATTAGGGTTAGGGTTAGGGTTAGGGTTAGGGTTAGGGTTAGGGTGAGGTTTAGGGTTAGGGTTAAGGTTAAGGTTAGGGTTAGGGTTAGGGTTAGGGTTTTAGGGTTAGGGTTAGGGTTAGGGTGAATGAACACCGCAAGAACAATCCAAGATTAGGGTTAGGGTTAGGGTTAGGGTTAGGGTTAGGGTTAGGGTTAGGGTTAGGGTTAGGGTTAGGGTTAGGGTTAGGGTTAGGGTTAGGATGAATGAACACCGCAAGAACAATCCAAGATTAGGGTTAGGGTTAGGGTTAGGGTTAGGATGAATGAACACTACAAGAACAATCCAAGATTAGGGTTAGGGTTAGGGTTAGGGTTAGGGTTAGGGTTAGGGTTAGGGTTAGGATGAATGAACACCACAAGAACAATCCAAGATTAGGATTAGGATTAGGGTTAGGGTTAGGGTTAGGGTTAGGGTTAGGGTTAGGGTTAGGGTTAGGGTGAATGAACACCGCAAGAACAATCCAAGAATAGGGATAGGGTTAGGGTTAGGGTTAGGGTTAGGGTTAGGGTTAGGCTTAGGGTTAGGGTTAGGGTGAATGAAAACCGCAAGAACAATCCAAGAATAGGGTTAGGGTTAGGGTTAGGGTTAGCTTAGGGTTAGGGTTAGGGTTAGGGTTAGGGTTAGGATGAATGAACACCGCAAGAACAATCCAAGATTAGGGTTAGGGTTAGGGTTAGGGTTAGGGTTAGGATTAGGGTTAGGGTTAGGGTTAGGGTTAGGGTTAGGGTTAGGGTTAGGGTTAGGGTTAGGATGAATGAACACCACAAAAACAATCCAAGATTAGGGTTAGGGTTAAGGTTAGGGTTAGGGTTAGGGTTAGGGTTAGGGTGAATGAACACCGCAAGAACAATCCAAGATTATGGTTAGGGTTAGGGTTAGGGTTAGGGTTAGGGTGAATGAACAAC
>NW_028112980.1:50000-52500 GCF_964234715.1 Podarcis melisellensis | reverse complement strand
TTAGGGTTAGGGTTAGGGTTAGGGTTAGGGTTAGGGTTAGGGTTAGGGTTAGGGTTAGGGTTAGGGTTAGGGTTAGGGTGAATGAACACCGCAAGAACAATCCAAGATCAGGGTTAGGGTTAGGGTTAGGGTTAGGATGAATGAACACCACAAGAACAATCCAAGATTAGGGTTAGGGTTAGGGTTAGGGTTAGGGTTAGGGTTAGGGTTAGGGTTAGGGTTAGGGTTAGGGTTAGGGTTAGGGTTAAAGTTAGGGTTAGGGTTAGGGTGAATGAACACCGCAAGAACAATCCAAGATTAGGGTTAGGGTTAGGGTTAGGGTTAGGGTTAGGGTTAGGGTTAGGGTTAGGATGAATGAACACCACAAGAACAATCCAAGATTAGGGTTAGGGTTAGGGTTAGGGTTAGGGTTAGGGTTAGGGTGAATGAACACCGCAAGAACAATCCAAGAATAGGGATAGGGTTAGGGTTAGGGTTAGGGTGAATGAACACCGCAAGAACAATCCAAGAATAGGGTTAGGGTTAGGGTTAGGGTTAGGGTTAGGGTTAGGGTTAGGGTTAGGGTTAGGGTTAGGGTGAATGAACACCGGAAGAACAATCCAAGAATAGGGTTAAGGTTAGGGTTTGGGTTTGGGTTTGGGTTAGGTTTAGGGTTAGGGTTAGGGTTAGGGTTAGGGTTAGGGTTAGGGTTAGAGTTAGGGTTAGGGTTAGGGTTAGGGTTAGTTTGAATGAACACCGCAAGAACAATCCAAGATTAGGGTTAGGGTTAGGGTTAGGGTTAGGGTTAGGGTTAGGGTTAGGGTTAGGGTTAGGGTTAGGGTTAGGATGAATGAACACCGCAAGAACAATCCAAGAATAGGGTTAGGGTTAGGGTTAGGGTTAGGGTTAGGGTTAGGGTTAGGGTTAGGGTTAGGGTTAGGGTTAGGGTTAGGGTTAGGGTTAGGATGAATGAACACCGCAAGAACAATCCAAGATTAGGGTTAGGGTTAGGGTTAGGGTTAGGGTTAGGATTAGGGTTAGGGTTAGGGTTAGGGTTAGGGTTAGGGTTAGGGTTAGGATGACTGAACACCACAAAAACAATCCAAGATTAGGGTTAGGGTTAGGGTTAGGGTTAGGGTTAGGGTTAGGGTGAATGAACACCGCAAGAACAATCCAAGATTATGGTTAGGGTTAGGGTTAGGGTTAGGGTTAGGGTGAATGAACAACGCAAGAACAATCCAAGATTAGGGTTAGGGTTAGGGTTAGGGTTAGGGTTAGGGTTAGGGTTAGGGTTAGGGTTAGGGTTAGGGTTAGGGTTAGGGTTAGGGTTAGGGTAAGGGTAAGGGTTAGGGTTAGGGTTAGGGTTAGGGTAAATGAACACCACAAGAACAATCCAAGAATAGGGTTAGGGTTAGGGTTAGGGTTAGGGTTAGGGTTAGGGTTAGGGTTAGGGTTAGGGCTAGGGTTAGGGTTAGGGTTAGGGTTAGGGTTAGGGTTAGGGTTAGGGTGAATGAAAACCGCAAGAACAATCCAAGATTAGGGTTAGGGTTAGGGTTAGGGTTAGGGTTAGGGTTAGGGTTAGGGTTAGGGTTAGGGTTAGGGTTAGGGTTAGGGTTAGGGTAAGGGTTAGGATGAATGAACACCGCAAGAACAATCTAAGATTAGGGTTAGGGTTAGGGTTACGGTTAGGATGAATGAACACTACAAGAACAATCCAAGATTAGGGTTAGGGTTAGGGTTAGGGTTAGGGTTAGGGTTAGGGTTAGGGTTAGGGTTAGGGTTAGGGTTAGGGTGAATGAACACCGCAAGAACAATCCAAGATCAGGGTTAGGGTTAGGGTTAGGGTTAGGATGAATGAACACCACAAGAACAATCCAAGATTAGGGTTAGGGTTAGGGTTAGGGTTAGGGTTAGGGTTAGGGTTAGGGTTAGGGTTAGGGTTAGGGTTAGGGTTAAAGTTAGGGTTAGGGTTAGGGTGAATGAACACCGCAAGAACAATCCAAGATTAGGGTTAGGGTTAGGGTTAGGGTTAGGGTTAGGGTTAGGGTTAGGGTTAGGGTTAGGATGAATGAACACCACAAGAACAATCCAAGATTAGGGTTAGGGTTAGGGTTAGGGTTAGGGTTAGGGTTAGGGTGAATGAACACCGCAAGAACAATCCAAGAATAGGGATAGGGTTAGGGTTAGGGTTAGGGTGAATGAACACCGCAAGAACAATCCAAGAATAGGGTTAGGGTTAGGGTTAGGGTTAGGGTTAGGGTTAGGGTTAGGGTTAGGGTTAGGGTGAATGAACACCGGAAGAACAATCCAAGAATAGGGTTAAGGTTAGGGTTTGGGTTTGGGTTTGGGTTAGGTTTAGGGTTAGGGTTAGGGTTAGGGTTAGGGTTAGGGTTAGGGTTAGAGTTAGGGTTAGGGTTAGGGTTAGGGTTAGTTTGAATGAACACCGCAAGAACAATCCAAGATTAGGGTTAGGGTTAGGGTTAGGGTTAGGGTTAGGGTTAGGGTTAGGGTTAGGGTTAGG